>NC_087162.1:4100000-4180000 GCF_035594125.1 Scylla paramamosain | reverse complement strand
ACTTCTCTCTTTTCTCAAACTACCTGTTTATCCCTTTTCATCCTCGTTATCTCTTTCCTCTGACAATTTTAACTTCAGTTCCTCCTTCTCCTACTCCTCTTCCTCCTCCTTTTCTTACTTAAATTTTTCCCTTCACCTGTTTCTATACTCACTGTTCGTCATCAGAATCGCTGTCTTCCACCTCTTCCTTCTTTCTCTCCTCCTTTTTCCTCCTCCTCCTCTTCACCCATCTTTTTTTCCAAAATCTTCGTTTCCTCAGCTATTTATACAAACTCTCCTTGATGTCGTTGGCCTCCTGCTCCCCCTCCTCCTCCTCCTCCTCCTCTTCTTCTTCCTCTTTCTTCTCCTTCTCCTTCTCCTGCTCTCCCTTCCTTTTCTCCAGTATACTTTTTTCCATTCCTCACGTCGCTTTCGTTCAGATTTATTGGCGGTGCCTCGCGCTCAACAAACATACAGACTCCACAAAAATTATTAATGTCATCTTTTATGCGGAGTATGTGCGCGCCTCTATTGACATTGCACAATATCTGCGGCACAACAAAGGCCTTTAGAAAGAGGGGCTTTATGAGGAACGGACTCCGCTGAGCACAGTGGGTGGGTGTGTTCGCCTCGCTCCACACGTTGGCCTATGTACGCTTGGATGTACGCTTGGGCTTATTCACGACCGGTGCGTATATGTCAGAATGTGTGTGTTGTGTGTGTGTGTGTGTGTGTGTGTCGTAGTTCGTGCGTGAAATTCTCGTGATGCGACTTGTCATGTGTGTTCGCCTACCGGCCTCTGCCACCACCAGCATCGCCTCTACCACCACCACTACCACCGTCACAGCAGCCACCGCCACCACAACCCCTGCCATAACCACCGCCACCACCACAGCCAATGCCACCATCGCCGCCAGCTCCTCTTCATCCATTCATCTTCTGTTTTTTTTTTTTTTTTGCTTTTTTTTGTTTTATATAGTTTTTAAACACTTGTTGCGTCGTTACTATTCATCCTGATGTATAATGAAGAACTGCTCATAACTATTACCACCAACGCCACCACCTCCACCACAATCACTACCACCACCACCACCACCACTGCCATATTCTACACCCACCACATCACATACTACCACTAATACCACCATCCCTACCTGCAACCACCACCACAACTACCACTACCACTGCGTTCACTGTCGTCTACTCTTACCACCACAACTATACCACCACCACCTTCACTCCCTCCCCCGCCGCCACCACCGCCACAACCTATTTTCCAAACATGACTTGTAACAACATCAGGGACCTTTTGACCAGGAAAAAATTACAAACAAACAAATCATCCTTTTCAAAAAATACGTTCAATTAAGTGCATGGTTTTATTTATTATTCACGAGCCAATGAGTGACCGAGTATTTATTTTTGAAAAAACACGAAACAATACAAATTAATTTCATGATACCCGGAGTGGCATCACACACACACACACACACACACACACACACACACACACACACACACACACACACACACACACACACACCCACACACACGGAATAAATATGCGTTACATAGTACTTTCTATAATATTAAATTCATACAAAACACTTCCTCGTTATCGAACACACGGTACAAAACGGCATTCCTAAAGGTACGCAATCTGCATTATTTCACACCACACTGGTATAAAGGAACATTTTCATATCTAAGCTGGGAACACAAACACATTTAGCACAAATTAATACCAAAATTTTCTTGCTTACAAACTAAATTATTTTGTACTGTAACACAATTACGAATATTGCTTCATATGAGACTGATGAAATGTTACACAAATAGAATGCTGAAGAGAAGACACGTGTTTGTTCCCCACACTTTTTTCCCTTTCTTTTTTTTTAATAGTCATATTGCCATTTTACGCAATGTAGGCCACAACTCAATTAAACTTCGCATTTTTCACGGTCCATATAAACATTCCCGATAACAAAAAAAGTTTCCTTGATATCCGTATTGATTTCCTCCTTTATTCAACGCCCACACTACTATATATTTCCCCTCCCCCCACCCTTTTTTTTCCCCCTTCCATTCCACTGTCACCTCATATCTTCCAGGCTACCATATATAGTTGTCACCATTTACACACGTTTCCCCAAAATCCTATCTGCGTTTCCAGCCCGTAATGTGCATATTTTTGTTGTCTTTGTTTACTTCCTCGGCTTCCAGTTCCCACCTTGGTCCAGAGACGGAAGGAGCACATCTGGAGGCGAGGAAAGAAAACTCGAAGACTCACTGCAGCGGGGGGCGAAAAGTGGCCAGTTGTGGAAGAGCGTTTGTGTGTGTGTTTGCCGCGGCCCTGGGTACAGAGAAAGGAAAGGAGAGGGAGGGAAAGGGGAGGAGAGTTGTCAAGAAAGGGACGCGGACGACGGGAGGGAATCAAGAAGAGACGAAGGGACAAGAAGAGTAAGCAAAGAGGAAAGTCAAAGAAAGGAAGCAGGGACTGGAAGAAGAGCAAGAACAGAAAGGAGGAAAGGCCAGAGATGTCAGCAAAAAGGAACGAGAAGGACAAGAAGAGTAGAGAAGATGGAATGAAAGAAAGAATGGAGAAACAGAAGAAGTGACAGAAGAGAAGAAAGAAAGGAAAAACAGGAGGTTCGGGAGGGAAGGGAAGAAAGGCAAGACAGTGAAAAGAAGCCCCTTGATCGACACTCCCGCCACGTAGGTCGCCGCCAGCTGGTCTCTGGAAACTGCCACATTTATAACCTCAGTGTCTCGGCGGAAAATTCCCAATCTTCCCGCCACACTCGCCGGGATGGGTGGGAATCACTCATTCTTACGGGTCATTTGAGAGGGAGTTGAAATAAAGGATCCGTCTACCAAACCCCTAGTCCCAGTTCTTCTCCAGCCCCCGCCCCCAGCCCCCGTGTTGTTCCAAGTGTAAGACAGCGATGCAGTGAATCTGGATTTAGTGGTTCGCTGGTTCGTTTGCTGGCCGTGGGAGAAGTAGTTCTGTTTTGTTGGGAGAAGCCAGACTACTGCGATTACTACTGATGTTGATGCTATTATAGTAGTAGTAGTAGTAGTAGTAGTAGAAATTGTTGCTGTCGTTGTTGTTGTTGGTGGTTATGGTGGCGGTGGTATTGTTGTTATGTTGCTATGTTGTTGTTGTTGTTGTTGTTGTTGTTGTTGTTCTTGTTGTTGTTCTTGTTCTTGTTCTTGTTGTTGCTGTTGTTGCTGTTGCTGCTGCTGCTCTTGTTTTTATGTTGTTTTTATGTTGTTGTTGTTGTTGTTGTTGTTGTTGTTGTTGTTGTTGTTGTTGTTGACCATACTGTTAGTTAGTGTGCCTGCTTTGATGGGTGATGAGTTAATTAAACAATGAGTTCCAATAAAATGTAAATTGTTCCTGTATGCAATCTATACACTATAATATGCCTGATTTAGTTACTCTTGTCTGAGTGCACAAACCAGATTTTTTTGTATACGTTTTTCTTTTCAAATTTTGCACGACCTACACGTCAAAGCGATCCACGGGAGCTATTTTACACTTGAGGCTTATAAAGGAAATACCAGAAAACCAAGAACTATTTTTTTCATCACAATCTCACGCGAAATATGTTCCTCCAACAACACTCGGGCGCAAAATTAACGAAAAAATTACTGCAAAATTAAAACTTCAAACTGACGAGATGAAAGGGAATGACTGATTTATTTACCTTTATTCTTAGTTTTCATTCCACGTCTCCAGATTGCCGCAGTTTCTCCTTGCGGGCGAGTTACACAGAACGAGGAGCGTGCAGCAAAGAAAAAAAAAAATGGGACGCGTGGCTTCTACTTTACTCTCGCGCTGGGAACGAAAAACGCCTTCTGTACATCTTTAATTAACGTTGTGGGAACTCTAATGGGAAAAAAAAATAAGGCTGGAGCTAAAAAGAATTCAGAAATAGCAGCGCGAGAGTATAATAAAGCTATGGATTAGTTTACACGAAGTTACCAAAGTTAGTTTTGACGGTTGTTCGAATCTCACACAGGGTTCTCGAAACACCAGGTATTTCAGAAACTTATTGGCAAATCACGCATCGATTATTAGCTGCCTTGCGTGATTTCCAACCGCACAGAGGAAAAGGAAGACACGATACGTTATACAGGGTGATGAAATAATTGTGATACGAGTAGTCACCCACATTCCCATAAAGCAAAACATCACTAAATATTGCATTCCTAAAAGTTTCCTCTTCGTATCTCAAGTTTAAACAGGGTGTAAAGAAAATTAACAAGGGTTATCAAGGGCATTTTCATCATTTTACTGATTGTTTGACGAGGATTCTGCATCTTAAATCACCCGCGTTGCTATAAAACACAGCCTCATTAAGTATTGTATTCCTAGACGTTTCTTCCTCGTATCTTATTTTAACAAGTTATAATGGAAGTTAACGGGAATTCTGGAGGGCAAT
The DNA here is from genome assembly GCF_035594125.1 of Scylla paramamosain. Lineage (NCBI taxonomy): Eukaryota > Metazoa > Arthropoda > Malacostraca > Decapoda > Portunidae > Scylla > Scylla paramamosain. Next base: position 4,175,573 of record NC_087162.1, on the reverse strand, counting down.
TTAATTATTCTAGTGATAGTTTATAAAGGATTCTCCAGTTTAATTGAAAACTCCACGAGAACCCGACTAATCACCTGCATGACCTATGAAAACAACATTTTATAAAAGCCCAAATGCGTTAGACAATACGTGTTGTTGTTGTTGTTGTTGTTGTTATTGTTGTTGTTGTTGTAGATATCACAATTATTATTACTGCTTTTGTTGTTGTTGTTGTTGTTGTTGTTGTAGATATAATTATTACTACTACTTTTGTTATTGTTTTGTTGTTGTTGTTGTTGTAGATATAATTATTACTACTACTTTTGTTGTTGTTTTGTTGTTGTTGTTGTTGTTGATGTTCTAGATATCACATTATTATTATTATTATTATTATTATTATTATTATTATTAATATTATTATTATTATTTTTGTTTCTTTTGTTGTTTTTTTTGTTGTACATAACTATTTTTTTATTTTTTGCTTTTGTAGTTGTAGTTGTTGTTGTTGTTGTTGTACATATCAATTATTTATTTATTTTTTTATTTTTTTTTTTGCTTTTTTAGTTGTTGTTGTTGTTATATCTGCTTTATGTTAAGAAACAAAGAAAGGAGCAGCAGCATACCTGTTGGCCGTTACGAGTCTCCTTGAGATTAGCTACAGTAATCTAACGTCATCCTACAATATCACCTTACAATCTGCAACGCCACCCTCTAACGTCGCCCTGCAGCGTCACCCTCACCCTCCTCCAGCGTCACCCTCCTCCAGCGTCACCCTCCATCATTCTTTTGCCTCATCCCTTCACGTCATCTACTTTGCACGACGATGTTTGTAAATGAAAGAGAGCATTGATAGCTCGTGCCCCGAAAAGTAATGAAAAAGAATAAGAAAAAAAGGCGGGAATATCATTAAACTCAAACCGTGCATTGAGACTCCATTCAGAGCGAGGCTTTCCCAACCCACACCTGTCTGAAAACACCCGGCTAACACACCTGAGCTTTCCCGGCAGGCACGTGGCCCAATTACTTGTCTTTATGATCTTGTTTTGATTAATAAATAGAGATTCTAGGCCTCAAGCTCCCTCCCTTACCCTCGCCTCCCCTCGCCTCGCCTCGCTTCGCTTAGCTCCCTCGCTTCGCCTCCCTCGCTTCACCTCCCCTCGCCTTCCCCCTGTATCGTGCGCGCCATGAGTGTGCTCACGCTAGGAAAGTGGTGCACGATGAGGCCGCTAACTCCTAAAATGCCAAAATGTCCCGAGAAAAAAAGAAAAAAAAAAGGGTAGAAAATGCGCGGCGTTATGAGGATATCAAATACGATGAAGAGAGAAAATAAATATGTATAAACGAACTCCCAGGAAATCTATTAATTTAGGAAAGTGATCCCATATCGCTCCACAATCTGTCGTATACAATATTATCATTTTTCTTTTTTTTTTCTGCTTTCTTCTCGTCATTCTTCCACGCTGATGAGAGGAAGCTGATAAAATGTTATGTCCTCATCAGTTCTTTACTTTACCTTTACTGTTTCTTAGAGGCCGGGAAATTTGTCTTTTTTTCTTTTCTTTTTTTTGCTTTTTTGTCTCGAGTGTGAGAATTCTTCCCTGTGGTCTCGCGGGTAGGTCTCGTCCTCTCCTAAGTGTGGTGCGCCTTCCCCCTAAGACACTGTTTATCCTTCCCTCGTCCTGGCAGGCTTAATTAACTCACCGCCTCTGTTTACGAGCCCCGCTGCTGCTTGATACGATTAAATATTGGCTTTGTGGGAAGGGAGGATGCACCTACGCTCATACACACACGCACACAAACACACATACACACCACGCCACCACCTCGCCCTGCACACACACACACACACACACACACACACAGTGATCACTAGCAGCAGGATACACATAAGCACTCCTCCAGAATAATTGTCTGGTTTACAGTTAGGAAAAAGCGAAAAAAGGAGATCAGAAAGCAAAGTGAAGCAAAGTGAGTGAGTGAGAGAACACGAGGCGGTACAAAGCGAATCCCACAACTTAAGGAAGCACTTGCCGGTGCCTCTCATTCCAGACTCGCTCTTGAGGGAGAGGAACTTACACTTACAACCATGAATAAGGAAAGAGAGAAGAGCGTACAAGTTCCCTCACATGCTAACTTGATCCTCCCACCTTCTCTTTCTCTCCTTCACTCCTCCGCTACCTCTCTCTCCTCCTTCCAAGATCCCCTCGTGTCTCACCGCTGAAGGCTCCAGGAGGTCATTACGGAATCTGGTATTGAAATGTCGTACGTCGCCTTGCTAATGACACACCACAACCACGCCACATCCACCTGAGTTACGCATCTCGCTTAAGTGGCCGAGCGCTCTCCTCTTGCAATCTTTCCTCATAATTTTCATCAACTTCAAGGAGAATTAATTACAAGGAGAGGTTCTGGGGCCTTCGTTAAATTCACAAAGTGCGACGTGTTCTTGGAGACAGGTCACGAGAGGTGCAGCAAACGGACGACCTGGAAGGGTGTTGGAATTGCTCTGATGGTCGCCATAGTCCCCGAGTGCAGGAGGTGAATCGGCTGCTGCTCTTTAGACCTTGGCGATGCATGTAGAGCGGGAAGGTTTTAGCGAGAGAGGGACTGAGAGACGGGTCACTGCATCTTTTTCCATCCGTCCATCCGTGTGTATGTGTGTGTGTGCGTGTATGTGTGTGCGCAGGAGGTTTAAGTCCTTTCGACCACGTCAAAAACAAGATTTCCTGTTATTTCCTCTCGTCGACATAAATACATATAGGTCAGGAAACTGGGAGGGCTTGGAAGAAATTGTATGTTGCCGCACTACAAGGGGAAACTGAAAGAAAAAGTCCAAGTTTAGTCCTAAGTTTTAAGAGGGTGGTGGTGGGAGGGGGGGAACCTTATGCTGCTGCTGTTCTTTTGAAAATACACGAGCAGTAGAGAGGAAAAAGTAACCAAAGGAAGAAAATTAAATAGCATTAAAGGAGGAGAAAAGATGGATAATTTTGTTTTCTGACTTGTAGTTTCCCTGCCCCATCCATCTCTTCTTCCTCTTCTTCTTCTCCTCTTTGCTCCTCCTACTCCTCCTCCTCCTCCCCGCCGTCAAACAATAAGTACCTGTGTGTGTTTAGTAAATGTTTCGTGCCTCCAGGAGCTTTAACTTGCAGGGAATGAAGCGGCAAATCTACACGAACTACATGCATTATTTACCTTCCTCTCCTCCCCATAATCTTCCACCAGCTGCTCATTTACCTCAACCTCCCCCCACCCCTTCCCTCACGCCCCCTCACCATTCCCTCTACCCATTACGCACCAACCCCCGACGTCTGCCCCTTCCTTCTCTAAGATCCACCTCCACAACTGGGATCTTTTCTGCTTATTTCCATCCTTCGTTTTCTATGTGTTTTACCTCGTTTTCTTTACCTTGTCTCACCTTATGTAACCTCTCCTCTTCCCCGTACATTTGTCTTCTTATTTCTCACTTTTTTTTTTTCTCCCGTGCTCTTTCTTTCCTTTTCCATGAAGTTTTCCAGTTCCTCCCTTCCGCTTTTCCATCTCCTAACCCTCTTTTTCTCTCTCATTCTTCCTTCTCTAGCTCTTCTCTCTCTCTCTCTCTCTCTCTCTCTCTCTCTCTCTCTCTCTCTCTCTCTCTCTCTCTCTCTCTCTCTCTCTCTCTCTCTCTCTCTCTCTCTCTCTCTCTCTTTCTGGCCCTTTCCCCCTCACTCGTCCGCTTTGTTTTCCTTTTCTATTTATCCTTCTCCTCACGTTTCCTTTATCCGTACTGTAGTTTTACCCTCCCATCCTTTCTTCCTTTCCATCCTCTTTCCTTCCCTTCCCTCCTCCTCTCCCGCTCTCCATTCCACCTTGTCTCTATTCCTCTCCCAACCACTAGCATCTCCTCCCTAAATTTTAAGGAGCGCTCGACCCAGGTTCCAGAAGAGACGCTCAGGAGACAGTAATGAAACCGTAAGTATTAATGAGACAAACAGTTGGCAATAAGTCCACAATACAGACAAAGGGAAGGCTTGTTTTGTTTGCTGTCTCTCTCTTTGACACAGCGAGCCTGGTAATGACGGTTACCTATTGCTGCAGCTGCTGTTGACAAGGTACAGATCTACTCCACTTGTTTGCGGCATCTGTCTGATTGTGGCCTTTTATTCTCGTAATTAACAGGTTACATCCAGTTCTTTTTTTTATTTTGTCGTCAATAAATAATCATGTCGGTGCAGTTGAGCGTTCGCGTGCAAGCAATGAATCCGCGAACCAACCAATCCTGTGTACCGGTGCGTCGCGAATCGGGGAAAAAGAGACACTGAAAAAATGCTTCCATTAATTCTGCGTGGTGCGGCATCCCGCGTGGCGGCGTGTTTGTGTGTCCTGCACGGGGATTAGTTCACTACTTGGTTATACATTCAAAATATTATTCACGCCCGTGGGAGGAACAGCGAGGAGCGGCGCTGAAACTTCACAGCGCGCACTGGTGGTGGTGGTGGTGGTGGTGGTGCTGCTGGTGGTGGTGGTGCTGGTGGTGGTTCTGGAAGCATCTATTATTACGAGAAAAAGGAAAAAGCAGTTAATGTGTCTCACAAAGACTCACGGTATGAATTAAGTATACTAATGGTGTTTTGATATGCACGCAACTACCTGGCAGACACACGTGTGTGTGCGAATACTTAATGAGCGAAACCCAGCATTCTGCACACAAACTAATACAAGTAAATGCAAGAATATCAGGGAAGCGCGCTCCCACACACACACACACACACACACACACACACACACACACACACACACAGCTTCTTCCCAACCATGCACTCGCGCTTGATTGAAGCAAATACTAGCTATGAAAAACGTCGCCAAGAGTCAACAGGAAGACTGCCAAGCCCAACACTCCCTGCTGCTGTGTGCTGTGTTTGAGCCTCGCTGGCCTCCCTACGCTGTGCCACCATCGCTCCCTTCCTTCCCTCACAGCGCCATCCTTACTCCCTCACCTCCCTGAAGTCAACATAAGAGAGCCACGTCCACCCAACGCCTACCTTCCCTCGCCTCCGCTTCCTCCTCGCTGTTACTGTCCATCACACAATTGTCCATTCAGACTGGGCTACAATGCAACGTTGTGACACTTCTTGTTCACTTTCCTTATCTGTTCAATGTTACGTCCAGTTTCCTCTGTAATCTGTACCTCCCTACTCCTATTGATCATCATCATTTCTTTAAATTAATCCACATTGCAGCGCTGTACCACTAATTGTTCCTTTGTAATCAGTGCCATCCTATGCCTGCTTTCCTTCAATCTTCGTGCCTCTTGACGACTTTTCTTCTTCTTCTTCTTTTACCGTATCACCTAACTCCTACTTTACAAGTCGCTGCGGCACCCAACACGTTCTTTTCCTCGTAATCTAAGCTTCTTCCCTCGGTCAATGCAAAACTGTTATCCATGGCTTTCTTTCCTCCGTTGCTATGACACCCACTGTCCCTCTCCCTCCATCTGCTCAGCATTACACAACCATCAGCAGTCCAGTTCTCGAGGTCACACGGTTCCTATCAACGCGACCCTTACACTGAAGAAGCATATCAAGGTAGGAAGCCTAAAGCGACTCCACTCTGTACTATCCCTAAGGTGAATCAGACCTATGGGACCGCGCTAGGCTAAGGGGACGAGAACGAGAAACTGAGGGGGTGATTAATTAATGAAGGGAAGGTGTTGATGGGGAGGAAAGGAATAGGAGTATTGGAGTGTCTCTCTTCCTGGAGGTGCAAGTATAGAGCACAGCCTTAAAAGACTCGATGGATCTGCCGTGTTAAATATTGAGCAACACCCGTTTTCTTCCCACACTTAATTAATGACATTAGCTCGTGACTCAAAGTAAGAGGGAATGCCTAATGGGAGTGTGTGTGTGTGTGTGTGTGTGTGTGTGTGTGTGTGTGTAGGGCGGACTAAGAGCAATAAGCAGGTCTTGCCTCGTTGAACACAGAATGAGAAGCGCATCGTTAAGCTGATGTATCGCTGAATCAGATTTAAACGAGGCCTTAATGTGACTCTAAATTATAAGTGAGTCGGAAATTACGCGCTGCCATGCAGATTGTAGCAGTAGCAGTCATACTAGTAGTAGTAGTAGTAGTAGTAGTAGTTGTTGTTGTTGTTGTTGTTGTTGTTGTTGGTGTTGGTGTTGTTGTTGTTGTTGTTGTTGTTGTTGTTGTTGTTGTTGTTGTTGTTGTAACAGCATACGCAGAAGCAGCAGCAGTAATGATAGTTGTCGTTGTCGTAGTAGGCAGCAGCAGTAGCAACAGCAGCAGAGGCAGCACCATAATCCGTACACTCCTGAAAACGTGTACTAACTCTCCGCGTGAGGCGAGAACCATTAACACAGACACGTCCAAAATCCCTCCCACACCTGTGCCGGGCCTCATTAAGGTGGACATTACAGTCAGGTGAAGGGTCGGGGCGAGACAGGTATGTTACGCACCCGAAATTACCTCCATTCGCCTAGTAACGCTCCATTAAAAGGACATAAAGGGTGATGTGGCACTCGAAAATTAAGTCCTTTTTAATCAGTGGTTGCAGGGAAGTGTCTTTAGATACCTCGAATGAAAGTGTGTGTGTGTGTGTGTGTGTGTGTGTGTGTGTGTGTGTGTGTGTGTGTGTGTGTGTGTGTGTGTGTGCGTGTGTGTGTGTGTGTAAAATAATCATGGTAATAATCTGGGGCACACACAGGGGCGAGAAGATTGCTGAAATAAGACAAAGACAAGGGATACAATACAATACAATGGGAGAAGGGAAGGCAGGGAAGGCTGTGTAAGCGTGGACAGACAGCCAACCATGCAGGAGGGTGAGAGAAGCACAAAGGGACAAATATATAAGAACAAGGCAGGGAAAGAGAATAATAGATGTGCATATCGTCAAGTGTGAAGTGTTCTATTTCCATGACACCTTTACTTGCAGATTTTCCACAACACAACTGGCGGCAGTGAGGGGATCACTGAAACACCTACAGTAATTAAGAAGCGATGGCTTTGTACTGAAGGGGCATTATGTATAGTGAGCCTAATTTAAATCCCCAGGAGGACAGCACCGAGCTATTATAACAGTACACAACGCTTACTGGGTGTAGCGGGATACATACATATATTCCTAATAAATACGTGTGCATCCTACGCTGTGTCTCCCACTATTGTTCCAGGCCATCTGTTGTTATTCCCTGCATAACTACAATCAAAAGTGTCAACACCAAAATGACGCGCAAACATTAGCCGGTATTCAGCAATTTCATATTGAAGAAAATCCTGTTCAGTAAATGTTTATTTATGTGGAATGATTTCACGGGCGCGACATTACGTACGTGTTGAAACACGTCTTGCCGCGCTGCGACACACTCCATTGCACCTCAACTGTTCCATTTACCGTAAACTTGAAAATTACTGCTGTCTGTCTTCCTGCTTGAGTATTCCTGCATTTCTGACACGGCAGCGGTAGGAAGCAGGGACGCTTCTCCGACGCCTGACAATTGATAAGGTCGGGGACGACGAGTCCTTCAACGTAATTATACCGAGACGAGCAGGAACTGCCACTCATGTCTTCAGGAGACTGACTACCACTGCAAGAAATCGCATTCCCAAAAGCATGAAGGGCTCTATCATGCTATTTTCTTAGAAGTTCTAGTAGCAGTGCTCATTCCATTTAATGGCAAGCTTCTCCCGGCAGCAGGAGACCTTTTCACCCAGTGTCGACGCAAATACCAGCTAAACAACACGAATACCAAGTAAACTTACAAAAAGCAAGTGGCATCATATAATAATAATATTTTAGTTGTTGATAAATTTACGCGTCAGGTGAGACAACTCAAATGAATACTGTACAAGCAGCAAACACGAACATCCCAAAACACCACCAATAGAAAATTTCAAAAAGGTTAAAACATAAAAAAAAGCAATTTTGGAATAATTAATGTCTAAATTTGCACATCCATCACTGCCTGGCTTGCAGCTGTGTGTTTTGGATCAAGCACGACTGGCGTGTGGAAGAAGCACCTAACATGTTCTTTACGAGCCTGACGCAACGTAGAAGTGTTCCCGTGACACAATGATTACCTGAATTATCCTCCTTGTATGCTTTGTACTTTCATTCGTTATCTGCAGATCGCCACCATTACTGATATTCTGAATTGTGGAAGCGATAAAGCAACCTGGACGAAGAATACTCAAAGGAATTATCAACATCTCAAGTGACATTACAAAAACAAGCAGGTCAAGGGCGGCAACTTTTACTGGAGAGTAGATTTTTTTCAAAGCCATGATGAATTCCAAGGACATTCATCAAATCGATACAAAATGTTATTTTGATTTCGTAGATGTTCTCATTACTAATGAACGTTCCGTTCTCAAGCGCGTAACGATAAATTCTAAGAACGTTCATTAGATTAATAGGAAATATTCCTTTTACAATGTGAAATGAAAAAGAATCATGCTTTACTAAATATCAACACTAACTTAGAATCACCGAAACTTGGCAACCCTATCCTTCCTTTATAACTATTTTACATGCAATATAAACGTGGGAGAAGTTATTCCCAGGTATTCATACATCGCTTACAGACTCCATCGGAGAGATAACTCAATTCTACTTCCCCTAAATCACTTTGATAATCACATTCAACAATTTGCATTCTCCAACACCCACTCGTCCTCTCGTGCGCCACTTCAACATCACATCAAGCACGGCGAAGATACAACTCACCTGCCTGCTAATCGTCGTTCACGCCTCGTACACAGCCACACGTATCTGTTCATCAGTCCTCGCGGCGTGCACGGCTCCAGACCTGCCAGGGACAAGACAAGGTATGAGCACGAGTTCCCGCAAGGCATTTGTGTTCCCAAACTCCCTTCACGCAGCAGCGCCTCCAGATATTCTAAGGCCCTAAGCGATGCAAGGAGTTCCCACATGCATATGCTTACGTAGGAACAAGACTAAAAAAGAGAGTAACGAAAAAAACTTATTCCCTGGCTATTCCAAGAAGGATTTAGGTCCCTAAGAGCAAGAGCCTCAGTTTAACGGAGTTCCCGGTCCGTTGGGTCTCTGGGCCTCTGACTTAATTATCACGTCCGCCACACAGTTGTTCATCTGGAAGACACTAATTAAGGAGAGCTAATTACAGGTTGATACAGACGGCAGCCTCTCGAGAACGGTGTGTTTGGACAGAAAATGTACAGTCCGGCACACGATCACGGCTACCGAAAGGCAACGGGCAGGACAGGTGTTGTGAGGAAGGACAGGTGTTGTGAGGAAGGACAGGTGTTGTGAGGAAGGACAGGTGTTGTGAGGAAGGACAGGTGTTGTGAGGAGGGACAAGTGTTGTGAGGAAGGACAGGTGTTGTGGGGAAGGACAGGTGTTGTGGGGAAGGACAGGTATTGTGGGAGGGACAGGTATTGTGGGAGAAACAGGTATTGTGGGAGGGACAGGTGTTGTGGGGAAGGACAGGTGTAGTGGGGAAGGACAGGTGTAGTGGGGAAGGACAGGTGTTGCGGGGAAGGACAGGTGTTGTGGGCGAGACAGGTGTTGTGGGAAGGCACAGGTGATAAGGACGAGTGTCAAAGGAAAAGACATTCTTTTTATTGTGGAGCAGTACAAATGTTATAAAAGAAAACAAAACCGATGAATAAGGGCTGGGAAAAAAGACATTTGAGCCGAAGAACAATGACAAAAAATTAGTGAAAAGTGTGATCAGTGAAGTGACTCGTTGTTATGTAATATACACATCCATTCTGCAGCAAAGAAATATGATACGGACGAAAAAAAAAAGAAGAGCAAATATAAACTCCACTCAAAATTTATAAAAAGAAAACAAATACACCAACAGAAAAGTCAGATAAAAAGCAAACACAAAAATAAGGTAAACACAGTGATAAGCACCACAATGACAGCTTCCCCTACAACTTACCTTGCCATATTTTGAAACTGTTATAAAGTACTGTACTCAGCAAAACTCCACGTACAACAAACAATAACAGCATCGATGAAATCCGTGAATGAAAGCCCGCGCACACACACACACACACACACGATAGAAAACAATTTATTATAGAACACAAAAACAACAATGTATAAAGAGAAATGATGAAATGAGAGAGAGAAAGGGGAAGGGGAGAGGCGAGAGGGGGTCAGGATAGAGAAGCGGGAAGGGGATTTAAAAGGGCACGGTGAGAATGACTGAGGAGTAAAAACAACACAAGGGAAAAGTCAGCCCGTTAATGGAATTCATTGGAAGTAAGAAAAAAACATACATTCCTCTATGTACCACCCTCCCTCTTCCCCTCCCTCTGTGGTCCCCCTCTTCCTCCTCCCTCTCTTCCTTTCCCTCCTACCCTCTCCCCTCCCTTCCACACAGGTAAGCCTCACAATGAGAGTGACTCTGGCTCGGGGCGACACACGAGAGGGACTAATGAGCTTTGATCAGTATTCAGAGTTTGCAAATTGTAACTTTTTTCCCTGTCCGAGTCTCTCTCTCTCTCTCTCTCTCTCTCTCTCTCTCTCTCTCTCTCTCTCTCTCTCTCTCTCTCTCTCTCTCTCTCTCTCTCTCTCTTCCCGCAAGTGTTGAGTAGAAGCAGAGAGGAAGAGGGGAAGGCTGTGAGGAGTTTTGATTGGGTTGCTTTGCAGTGGGAAGCGGGAGAGGAAAAAGAAAGGGATGGGTGAGAGAGAAGGACAAAGGCGAGGATGAGGATGAAGAGGAGGACGAGGAGGAGGAAGAGGACAAAGAGGAAGAGGAGGAGGGAAAGTGTGCAGCCTCTACCCATGTGACTAGAAGCTGCAGACTTGGAATAATTCAGCCTCGACCAACGTAAAATGAAAACTGGAAGAGTTGTCCAATAGGTTTAATCAAATATGCTTAGGCAGGTTAGGCAGACGTAACGCACAGGCCGAGACGAGACGATGTCCAGTGCGGCCGTCCAATTTCGCTGCAGGAACCAAAAAATACACATAAAAAGATACAAACTCATTGCTATACCTCCCTTCCCCCCCCCATCCTTAATCCATTTATCCCTACAAAATGGCCACTCCCTCTCTCACTCCCGCACTCAAACCTATACCCCTCAAAAAGAAAATTACAATTCACAACGAGATTTGTTAATAAAAAGCAGCGTATATAAAGCGGTTAAAATATTATACCTGTTTCCTACTGCTGAACCGTAGCGAGGGCTGAGGAGGGGAGGGGAGGGGTGAGAAAGAATGGGAGGCTGAGTATTGGAAAAGAGAAGGGTTATAGAGGAAGAGAATGGGCGAAGAGGAAAGAAAGGCTGGAAAAAGAGGAGGGAAATGTAAATGAATGGAAAGTGATAGAAGATTAAAATAATGAGAGAAAATTGGTGAAAGGCGAGACGATAGAGGAAGTGAATAAGAGAATGCAAGAGCAGAGGATGGCAGAGAGGAAAAAATAGAGAGTATGGAAAATAAAAGAAGAAAAATAATGAAGGGAAATTGGAGAAAAATAGAAAAATCTAGAGAAAAGACAAGGAAAAGGTTAAAGGGGAAAAAATGGAGAAGTATGAAAGAAAGGAGAATGGGGAAGAGAGAAATTATTAAGAGGTAAAGGAGGAGGTGAACGAAAAAAGAAGAAAAATGAAGATGGAGAACATGATAATGATTAAACAGAAAAATTTAATCAGGAAGAAAGAGAGGGAAAGAACATAGAGAAAGGCAAAATAAGGATGTGGATGTGAAGAGAGAGAGAGAGAGAGAGAGAGAGAGAGAGAGAGAGAGAGAGAGAGAGAGAGAGAGAGAGAGAGAGAGAGAGAGAGAGAGAGAGAGAGAGAGAGGGGGGGAGGAGAAAAGGTAATATATATATATATATATATATATATATATATATATATATATATATATATATATATATATATATATATATATATATATATATATATGGAGAATTACAGATGAGAAAAAGGAATAAAAATGTGAGACAGAATACAGAAAGGAAAATGAAGAAGACAAAGAAGAAAAGAGGTGGAACGGATGAAAAACTAGATAAAAAAAAACGAAAGAATGGAAGGCGTAGAAGAAAGAAAGGGAAATAAAAAGAACGAGGAAGAGTAGGGGTGAAGAAGAAGAAAAAACTACAAATGGAGAATGACGGGAAGGGGAAGGGGAGGAAAGGACGGAGGGACAGACGGAGGATGAGCACTATCGAATGAAAAGGTTAGCGTTATGTGGGGAGAGGAGACGCGTGGGAAGACTACCGATTCAAGCCTACCTGCGCCAATACACATGTTTCCCGCCCACCTGAGCGATTAGTTAACGGCACGCGGCAAGGAAGGCAGCCAGGTGTTTACACGTGACCAAGGCTGCTGGTGCTGAAGCGCAGATGGTGTTACGCAAGGTGAGGGTTGGTTTATTTCAGGTGACAGTTTCCCAGGTTCACACGTGGGCGTGGCAATGGTAAATGAGTAAATGAATAAGATAAACACAGTATTTCAAACAATAACATTGGAGAAACGAGTATTGTAATTAAATCAATTAATTGAATAAACATGAATTTTCACACAAGAAAAGCAGAGAAACAAAGACGAAGAGTCAGTGGATGAATTAATATACTAATTAATAAGCACCTTTCACACTGGAAAAAAAAAAAAAGACAAATAATCAAATAAACACACAAAAAAAAATATTGAATTAACAACAAAATAACAAAGGGTACGAAACAAAATAAACACAACAAAATAGATAATGAAATGCTCTTACACACGACACTCTTCACTTAGAACATCCCAACATTATTGTCGCTGTGAAACACTAAATGTCCCACAAACGCAAGACAGCTGCTTCTGTTTACCTAATACCGATCACTCATCCTCGCCATAAATTTAACTTATTTACTCAACGTACGTGGCTTTGACGCGCACCAACACGATATTTGGTGGAAAGCGAAACCAGCAACCCAGTTCAAAAGTTACCTCTGTGTGTGTGTGTGTGTGTGTGTGTGTGTGTGTGTGTGTGTGTGTGTGTGTGTGTGTGTGTGTACCAGAGAGAGAGAGAGAGAGAGAGAGAGAGAGAGAGAGAGAGAGAGAGAGAGAATTTAATTTGGTATGGACTATCAGAATGACGAATCTGCCATTTCTTTTTATTTATTTGTGAAATATTAAAGAATCAAATGGATTTATATATCGGCGTGTGTGTGTGTGTGTGTGTGTGTGTGTGTGTGTGTGTGTGTGTGTGTGTGTGTGTGTGTGTGTATTAGGTACAGTAATGTAGTAAAGAGGTCACCTTAGTGTCACATTCTCTCTCCCTCTCTCTCTCTCTCTCTCTCTCTCTCTCTCTCTCTCTCTCGGTGTGTGTCATCTTCCCTACATCTTTTTCCTCTCCCTTTTCTCTTCCTCCTCCCTCCTCTTCCAATTCTACATTTCCTGTCACACCGAGAATGACAAGGCAACACTTTTTTCCCCTTTTTTTCCTTCACTTTCTAATCACTTATCGATTTTTGGACATGACCGAAGAGAACTCCCCCTCCTCCTCCTCCTCCTGCTCCTCCTCCTCCTCAAATGCAACGTTGTGTGTGAAGTCTCTCCAGATGAGCTGTGTTTTTTTTAAGTGTCTGGAGAGAGGATAGAAGTTAAGGATTCCGTGGAGACGACGAAGGATGCTGAAGGATACTGGCGGAAGGAGGGAAGGTGGGAGTAGGTAAGGATGGAGGTGGAAGGGAGTGGATGGAGGTAAAGAAGGAGGAGGTAAAGAAAGGAAGAAAGGTAAGGCTTTAATAAGGAAGGAAAATAAGAAACAGTGTAGATAATGTTGAAAGAGAGAGAGAGAGAGAGAGAGAGAGAGAGAGAGAGAGAGAGAGAGAGAGAGAGAGAGAGAGAGAGAGAGAGAGAGAGAGAGAGAGAGAGAGATATGCGGGCAAGGTTCCGGGTTTCGAGTCAGTAAAGTAATAAGAATGTCAGACTGGGAAAATAAGAATCGTGTTTTCCATGTTCTTTTTCGATATTCTTGTTTTTGTCACCTAACATTCTGAGAGAGAGAGAGAGAGAGAGAGAGAGAGAGAGAGAGAGAGAGAGAGAGAGAGAGAGACATATACTTCAACCCTCCCTTCCTTAAACCCTTCCTTTTCTTTTTTTTTTTTTCTTTTTTGAAGGCATTATTATTATTATTATTATTATTATTATTATTATTATTATTATTATTATTAATTTACTTATTTATTTTATTTTTTATTTTATTTATTTACTTATTTATTTATTTTATTTATCTAATTTATTTATTTATTTATTTTATTTATTTTTTTTTTTTGCAGGCAAGGCGACCCATCCTCCAGCCCACTGTGTCACTCGCTCATCAAGAACAAGGCACGAACGGGCACAACTGTTGCTCCCTTGTCTTCCGCTGAGCATTGTGGGAGTACCAGACGATGCCAGACACGACAAGCATACACCCAAATCTACATCTCCCATTGGCTCGTATCGTAAAACGCTTTGCTGTCTCATTACGACTATTTTCAGAGATTACAGAGATGACTAGCTGAGTTTTCAAGAGCGTTTCCTTTATTAATAATGTAGAAATCTTGTTGACCTGTCACTAGAACAGTAAAAAACATCCTTAAAAACATGTACATCTTCAACGAGAGCCTTTTAAATATGCGTTTCTCCTGTAAATCATGTAGACATCTTGATAACCTTAAACATGCTTATCTTCAACAAGAGCCTTTTAAATAAGTGTTTCTCCTGTTAATAATGTAGACAGACATCTTATTAACCTGTCACTAGAACGGTAGGAAAAACATCCTTAAAAATCTGTGTCATTTCAGCTAGAGACTTCTGAACGTATTCGTGGTGTTGCGCAGAAGTGTTTCAGAATATGGTCCAAACACCAATCATCACGCTCCCTCGCAGGACTGCAAAACACGAATTCCAGTCAATATGTATACAAGAGAAGGGAAAGGAGGAGAGAGGAGCTTTGGAAAGGTTTTGAGGTAAAGACGTGGTTTATTCCCGCAGCGCTTGCTTGAAAATTGGTGAGAAATGCTACGGGAAATATGGTGAGGAGTGGCAACCCAATTTTCCCGCCAGTTTTATGGTCATGGTCGTGGGTTGCGTGTGTATTTTTCACTCTCTGGGAGAAAATAAATAATTCTAAATTGTCCTCTTGGTTTCACGCCATTCTCAAAATTACCCTCATATATTATCAAGGCTCGGATAGTTATTTTTCCTTTACTACTAAATTTTAGCAGCTATCTTAGAGACTACGCAGTGATGTGTGTGTGTGTGTGTGTGTGTGTGTGTGTGTGTGTGTGTGTGTGTGTGTGTGTAGCGGCAAAGATGAGTGCAGGAAACCATTGATCATATATTATCCTCTCTCTCTCTCTCTGGCCATCGTCTTCATTTCTTCCGTCTACTCTCTCTCTCTCTCTCTCTCTCTCTCTCTCTCTCTCTCTCTCTCTCTGGCCATCTTCTTCATTTCTTCCGTCTAATAAGTTTCGCAAGAATTATGATCTCAACACATTTGCTTCGTTCAAACACTTCCTTCGTCCCCTGCCAGCCAGCCTCAACCCCTGTCAGTCTGCCTTCTTGCTTCCCTGCCACCCTGTTTGCTCCCTTGCCAGCTTTACTTATTGCTCCCTTACCAGACTGTCTCCTCATTCCCCTGCTAACCTCTCTTTCCATCCCCTTCCAGCTTGTCTTAATGCCCCTGCCACACTGCTTTCCCTCTCCCTCGTCAACCAGTTTATCATGACCTTGCCTTCGTCTTTATTACTTTACCTCCTTGCCACACTATCAACCTACCTGCTCTTGTTTTTCCTGTCAGCATGTCTCCTTTCCCACTACTCCTCTATTAACTTTCCTCATCAACCCCCTGCCAGGCTGCCTCCTCGCCCCTTTCTCCCCATGTCAGCCCACGCATCGCCAGCCCACGCTCACTGCACACACGCAAAGCCACCGCTCTCGTTTCTCAAGCTGGAGTCATCTTACTTAAATCCTCCACCTCCTCTCTAAAAATAGTTAATGTCCCTTGCTCATATTCGCCTCCACCTCTATATCTCTCCTCACACTTCGTCTTCCCTCTGCCATCCCTCCCGCCTTGAAGCCTTAACGCAGCCGCCCACACTCAGCCAGCCAAGGTCATAGGCGGCTTTGGCTAGAGGACATGCGGCTGACTGAGCGTGCAAATGATGTGGGAAGTGAAAATCTAGCGCTTGTAAATGTAATTGTTATGATTGTGATGAAATTGTGTTGCTAATATAATTATTTCTTGCTGTAAAGGTGAGTTTACGAATTAAATTTAATGAACTACGTATTACTAGCAAAAAGCTTACGTAATTTTAACACACAAGCGCGCGCACACACACACGCACACACACAGGCAAACATCACCTTCACCTTTACGCCTCAATAATACCCAGCCTTTTATGTTCACGCCTACCTACCACCTCCCTCCCAACACACACATACACACACACATACATGACATACAGATGCGTGCCTTCCCACTCTCGCACTTTCCCAGGCGCCTCAAATCTCTTCCCACGGCCTATCGCGCAGCTCCTCCCTCTCCTCCCTCTTCCTCCCCCTGCCAACATCCCCAAGCCTCTCCCAAACCCCCAAACACCTCTCAACGTAACAATTTCCCCGCCACACTGGTCCGGAAAATGACCTGGACCGTAGCACCCGTCACTCCTGTATTCGTTTTTCCCCTCCTCTTTCCCTCTCCCTCCGTCTCTTTCCCTCTTCACTCTCCACTCTCTCTCACTCCATCAGTTCCTTCCTCCCACCCGTCATTTAGTTCAGCAACGCCTTGCTTCTTCACTTTCTTCCATATTTCTCCTTCCTCTCTCTCTCTCTCTCTCTCTCTCTCTCTCTCTCTCTCTCTCTCTCTCTCTCTCTCTCTCTCTCTCGTTACATTTTCTTCGTTCCTTTCTTTCTTATTTTTCTTCTTCCTGTGTCATGTTCTCATTTCATTTCCTTTTTTTATTTTCTCTTTTTTTTTCCAGCATAGCGTTCTGATTTATTTCTTCGTACTGTCGCTTCTTATATAACTTGTGCTGGATGGGAAACAGGGCAAGTAAATATTGGGCACACCGATCAATGTATGGATATAATAAAGGTACTTTTTTTTTTTTTTTACATATGGGATTGAAAGATGACATAACTTGAGCCTGTTGACCCTTTTAATATTTGATGTTAAGTGAATCAACGAGCGTCCATGCTTTCATCGTAATGGTGCTAATTAAATATGTAGACCTGTTTGACATTATGGAAGCCTATTCATCCTTTGAGACGAAACAAAAATTCACACTCACACACACACAGGCATGAACAGTGACAATAGACAGGCGCTCTCTCTCTCTCTCTCTCTCTCTCTCTCTCTCTCTCTCTCTCTCTCTCTCTCTCTCTCTCTCTCTCTCTCACGGTACACTGCCAAAGCACCAAAAAGGCAACGAAAAACGGGAGCACAACACAACAAAACAAAACAAGAAAAAAGAGAAAACCATGACGTAACTAAACCTTTGTCCCAAACTCTGAGTGACCTCGCCTGGTAGGTCACCCAGAACCTTCCCTGAGCCTCCCTCTTCCCCTCACTCCCTCCTTCCCTCCCCCACCCACTCAACTGTTTGAAGAGATACCGACAGTTTCAAGTTTTTTTTTTTTTTCGTTCTCTTTTCCACCTTTTTTCCTTTTGTTTACACGAGAGTACATACCTCGCGTGAAGGGGCGTAAGCAGAGGGAAAATACCACTAATATATTGGGTTTAAAGAAGAGTGACACGCGGAATTTGAAAAGATGCTGCAATACGAGGGAATTTTGCAGAGCGACTGAATCGGTGACATTCTTGTGCATACGAGGGTAATTGTAAATTTGTGACTGTGTTGTCTGTTTGTTATTTACATAGAGAGAGAGAGAGAGAGAGAGAGAGAGAGAGAGAGAGAGAGAGAGAGAGAGAGAGAGAGAGAGAGAGAGAGAGAGATTCACCGTAACCCGTACTGTCTTCGCATCACACTGCTCGGCAAACAAAAGCAAATCGCATCAGTCCACAAAGTTTCCAAGATAATTGCGGTGACGTTCTTGTGTGTCTGTTACATAAATACTACATACACAAAGCTTTGTTCTTATGGGGAGAGAGAGAGAGAGAGAGAGAGAGAGAGAGAGAGAGAGAGAGAGAGAGAGAGAGAGAGAGAGAGAGAGAGAGAGAGAGAGAGAGAGAGAGAGAGAGAGAGACTCAGACATAACTGGAGGGCATGTCTGGCACTCCTGTGACATTTAATGAAAAGCTGGAAATATTTATATTCAGGAAAAGGAGGGAAAATCGATAACACTCTATATAAATGTTTTCTACACGCATGCGCGCACTCATTCACCATTCTCATATCTAATTATAACTCATATGAAAGAAATTTATGCTATAATAATCCAAGAAGTTTTAATACATCCATTGCTTCAAGAATAATATTTTTACATCAAGGCCTTACTTACGCAGCAGTAATATCGATATGAAATCCACGACCAGGATCTCTCCCCTTCAGCATCAATAATTTCCGTCTGCCCCAGAGCTCTAAAGTCACCCACGCGACTCCCCATCATGGCCAACATATCTATATGATTCCTCTCCACACTCATCTTACCTGGCGTCATATGACCTCCTTGCTGCACTACCAACATGCAGTTAGTATCTATATCTCACCTAATCAAACTAAATTAAATGGGTTTCAAGCACCAACCCAAGAATACGCTGCACCAAGGTTATGATTATGTTTATGTACGAGTAGGTGGATGGGCTACAGCTTGATTGAAAAAAAAAAAAATATATATATATATATATATATATATATATATATATATATATATATATATATATATATATATATATATATATATATATATATAAATTGGTATATTGTTGAATATGAAGCTTAAGTTTTTTTTTTTAATGATCTATAGGTAAAATTGTAAATGAAGTTACAACTGTGGCACTGTTACTGAAGAAATTCATAGAGTTGTCAGTCTGGAGGTTAGGCAGAATAATTACATTATCGGAAATGAAGGTGTAAAGGATGCTGAAATATGGTTTCTTGTTCGTTAACTATGCCTATGTCTGAGTGTTACCGAGGCGTTGCTGTTCGCAGAAGGCATGGCTCGCCAGAGTTCAGTGACACGGGAGCAAAGGAGAAGGAGTCCTCAGATTTTGAGAAAGAAAAGTTTAGTTCAAGAGAAAATTGGAAAAACTGGGAACAGGAAGTCACATCACAACCATGCATAAATAATTTTATGCATGGTTGAATTTTATTTCATTTCAGATAGAAGCTAAAGTGACTATTTACTGAAGAATGTGAGTGACATGATATACGTAGTTACATATAACATATTTCCCATGTAATTTCTTAATAAAGTTAAGTAATAAATACTATACAGTTACATGTGTTCCAATGAAAATGTTTCTTGTACAAGATTTTTCTATATGGTTATTCTCCTATCCATCCCAACACACAGAATCCCACAAATTCCCTTCAGGTCAGTCACTCCATCCTCTCCTTTCTACCTCTCCTACCCCACATTTTCACCGTCACCCCCCTTCCTACCTTACTCCTCTCCCTCTCTCCTCTCCCCGCTCCACGCCTCAACCCAGTTTCTACTCCATCCCACGCCCGGAACTCCCTGTCTGTTCATAGGTGCGGGAATTAAGGGTCTCAGGCCTACAGAAAAATAGAGTTATGGTTAACGGCAATCAAATCATCTCAAAATCTGGGGCATGTATCCATTCGCGCACTAATCTAGTTTGGGCAGGGTCACACACACACACACACACACACACACACACACACACACACACACACACACACACACACACACACACACACACACACACACACACGGTGGGTCAATATCCTTTACATTTACTTCAAACTATCTCCTAGTACATAGATAGATATAGATCGATGAATAGACAGATTAATAAACAGATAGTCAAGCTCAGTCCAGTCCATATTTTTATCTCATAAAAAGTATATCAACACTTTCTACATAATTAAAATCATGAAAGAATTAAAATATATAACATCTCTTTAACGCGATGTTGGCTCATGGTTTTGTACAAATAAAATTCTTGATTTTATGGCAGTGATATCATTAGCTAAAACATTCTTAAAATCATAAGTATTAAAAATAGCTTGTTCAGTGTCCAGTACAATAAAAGATCTATGTAACATGTAGCAACAAACCTTATTAATAAACATGCATGATTTTGTTAATTGTCTAAATATCATCAATCCACTGTCTTTGCACGCCACTATGGTTTCTTTTATAATAATGCATGTTAATATTTTTTTTAATTCCTTTATGATAACCAACAGCGAACTGTTTCAGTGGTACATATGACTTTTTATTATGAAACCATGATTCAGCACCGTAAAAATTCAAGCATTAACTACTAAACAACGTTAAAAACAAATCTGAACTGGTATTACTAAATTTCCTCAAAATACAGTTAAAATCATTATAAAACTTATTTCTTCATCTTATAATATCTCTTTTATTATAAAGATTACAGTCTAGTATATAAACCAGATATGCATGTTCACGAATTACATTTGATGTTTCATTTCCCAAATATATAATTCTATTTATTTCATAATGACGATTTTTTAAATATCATGCATGCAGATTTTTCAATATTAACAGACAAATCCAACGTCTTAACTTCACTGACAACAGTATTTACCAACCTTTGGAGTACACCACCAGCGGGCGACAGCACCACCACATGATCCGCATAAGTGATCACATTACTCATATGTACGCCCAGCCTACATCCAATCTTCTGAGAAGATACCTCATTTAACATATCACCCATATATACAGAAAATAACAATGGTGACAACAGACCTTGTCGAACTCCATTCTTCATTGTCCATTCACTTGAGACTCAGTTTTTAAACGTGTCAATGTTTTGATTTCTGTAAAAAATTAAATAGAATATTTACAATATAATAAGGCACACTTTTTTTTTCCAGAGCTAATTAACCAGTTTAAAAATATCCATTTTTTCGAACGCTTTTGTCAAGTCCAGAAAGCTTCCATACACACTTAATCTTTCATTTATATGTCTTAACACAGTTTCTTAAGTACCAGGCAAGTAGTAGCAGTAAAATAGTTTCCTCTAAAACCATGCTGCCTATCACTCAACTCAATAAACTCTAATTTT
This sequence comes from Scylla paramamosain, assembly GCF_035594125.1. Classification (NCBI taxonomy): domain Eukaryota; kingdom Metazoa; phylum Arthropoda; class Malacostraca; order Decapoda; family Portunidae; genus Scylla; species Scylla paramamosain. The sequence continues at coordinate 4,154,439 of NC_087162.1, read as the reverse complement.
CTTTTGCAAATAATATTTAAATACCTTTAATAACATCGGCGACAAAATAATGGATCTATAATTATTAATACAGTAATTGTCTTTATATTTATCTTTTAACAATGGCATCATAATTAATTTTCTTTGGTAATATACCATGTAAGATACAAGCTGAGAATAAACTAGCAAAAGACTTTAACAAATTATCTGTACAGTATTTAAACAGATTTGAACAGATTGATAGATATAGATAGATAGATAGGTAAATAGACAAATAGATAGAGATAGATACATACTCGTACATACATACATATAAACATACACACACAGAAAGATATGGACACACATAGATGTAGAAAAGTGTTTATTGACAACAACAACAACAACAACAACAACCACAACCACAACCACACACACACACACACACACACACACACACACACACACACACACACACACAATGTTCTCGGTAGTAATCAGAATCCAGCCCGTTCACTATCTCTACACGGAATCTTTCTCGTAACGCAGTAGTGGAAGTAAGTGCTTAAGTGGGAAAAATTATACACACAAACAAAGCACTGCAACCTTGGCCTCTGCCGCTGCGCAACGTGAAACAAGCTTGAAAGAGAGAGAGAGAGAGAGAGAGAGAGAGAGAGAGAGAGAGAGAGAGAGAGAGAGAGAGAGAGAGAGAGAGAGAGAGAGAGAAACCTCTGATGTAAACACGGAAGACTTATACACCCAAACATTTTCCATTATTTTTACGTGTTGTTTAATTTCTACAAAAGGAAATTAACTTCAGATCTCTGTTCTAACTAAATGCTTTTCTATTAGCTATGAACAAACAAAGCAATATTATGACATACATCTCAAGACGGAAGCAATACCACACGTTCCAACAACACTCATGGGACATTACACCACCTTCCTCATAATTTTCCTCATCACACGTATCATTACCAGACTAATTATCCTCAAATTTGTAAAACATTTCTAACTGGAACTGAGTAAGAAAATTCGGACCATGTGTAACTGCAATTAAAGCCGGTAATTTTAACCTTCCTGTTCTCTCATCAGTTCTATTTTCAGGGATTCATCGGACATCATAATATCTCTATTTCAATTTCACTCACAATCGGACTTGCTATTGTGAAATTCGTAATGTCACTTCACGCTACAACTGTGTGAGGAGACTCGAGCCGTGTGTGTCTGTGAGCAGGCGAAGGACAGTAATCTAAGCCTCCTTGTTCTTTCATCAGGACTATTTTGAAACGCTGTAAGGATTCATGGGACATTATAATACCTCCCTTTTAATTTCATTCTCTATCGGACTATATATTATGAAACTTACTGGAATTGTGTGTAGGCAAATTCAAACTTACTGGAATTGTGTGTAGGCAAATTCAGTGTGTGTGTGTGTGTGTGTGTGTGTGTGTGTGTGTGTGTGTGTGTGTGTGTGTGTGTGTGTGTATGCAATCAAGGTAACCCGCATTCTTAAACCCTTTGTTCTTTCATCAGGATAATCTTCAAAGGCCGCAGAGATAATAAGTCCGCTTCCTGTGAGTGTTTCCTTTCACTGATCCACTTAACTATCAATGTTTCCTCCCACTGATCATGCAGAACTACTTATCTATCACTGAAATCACAAAAATCACACTTGAAAATCCAAATAACATCCATTAGAAGCAAATTGGTCATCACTGTGACTCGATCGTGTTAAAAGTGGTTGAGATGAAAGCAAGATACTTTTAGAAATATAATCCTAAGTTTCACCATCACATGCTCGCCTTCCTTTGTCCTCCGCCCCTCACAGCCACTGGGTTCACAAGTAAGAGCCTTGCCGCGAAGTATCAAATGTAGGAAACTCATAAGTATAATAATTTCTGTGCCGTATGTATAATGAATTAACTGCAGCTCCCGAAGATTAACGAGAGAGATGGAGAGAGAGAGAGAGAGAGAGAGAGAGAGAGAGAGAGAGAGAGAGAGAGAGAGAGAGAGAGAGAGAGAGAGAGAGAGAGAGAGAGAAAGAGAGAGGGAGAGAGAGAGAGGGAGAGAGAGAGAGAGAGAGAGTCGCATTTATTTTTTTTAGATGAGCAAAATATTTCAATGTGATTAATAACTAGGAATATTTCCATCGTAAAATAAAAACAATGCGCAATTCATCAGTTAAACGCAACCATTAACTGACAAATAAAAAATAGAAGAAAAAAACACGCAATAGTTCCCACGTGTATGAAGAAAGGATAACAGCATAAAGATAAAACCCAGGTCACAGCAACAAGAGGGAAAGGACAAAAGCAAAATAAGACAAACATATATAAGAAAAGTACTGACTGATTGATTGATTGACTTAGTGAATGAGAGATCGACCGAGTGAATGAATGAATGATTGATTGATTGACTGACTGATTGACGAAGTGAGTGACTGAGTGAGTGAGCGACTGACTGACTGACTAACTAATTAATCGATTTATCCAGTGAACCACAAAAGTCAGGCTACATCGTTGGCTGCAAAAAAGCAGCAAACTATTAAACGGGAAATGAAAATGGACTGTAGAGTTGAAATCCCATGAACAAAATTATTAATATTAAAGTCATATAAAATGGTAATAAGAAAGGGCAATATCAAATGCTTCATCATAAGGCGCTCTTTGAAGAGAAAAGATGCAGGTGGTGGTGGTGGTGGTGGTGGTGGTGGTGGTGGTGGGTGTGTGTGCATCTCAGTAAATTGAATACCGTACATACAATGCAAGCTACACGACAACTCCACGATATTACGAGGACCAAGAAAAATTAACTAAATAAAATATAAGTAACAACAACAACTACTACTACAACTACAACAACAACAACAACAATCTACTGTGCCATGCAAGTTAGGCGAGACTTATTCAAGTAGACAAGAAAAGAATATTTGGGAAGTGTGGACACAGGTGGGAGGAGCGGGTTTGGGAAGTGACGCCAGACGTGACGGTGCATCGGGGCACAAGGCCAAGACGAACTGTTTCGTGTTGAAGTTTCAGTTTGAGACACATCAAAGAACTTCACCCTGAGAGTCAGCCGGAACACGATACACGAGAGAGAGAGAGAGAGAGAGAGAGAGAGAGAGAGAGAGAGAGAGAGAGAGAGAGAGAGAGAGAGAGAGAGAGAGAGAGAGAGAGAGAGAGAGAGAGAGAGAGAGAGAGAGAGAGAGAGAGAGAGAGAGATTCTTTGGTAGTTCTGCAGTCCTAGTCATTTTAAAGTTTTAACTCCTAATGGTACTATCTTGTCTGAGGAACCCAAGGCAGTCTTATTTTTACTGAGAAAAAATAGATAAATAAAATACAGGCAGTAAAAAGCTTCAAATAAACATTCGATCAACTCCTTTATTGTTAGTTATACCTTTCAAAATTGTGATCTAAACTTGCACAAGCCCAGAAGAGGCCATACCAGTCAGAAAGGTAAAAGTTATTGTCACCCACACAGACCTATGTTGAAAGTTCAGTAATGTTCTTCGACGTAACATAATTATGTGTCTAAGGCTCCATTATCATTAATAAAGGAGTTTTTTTCAAGTAAAGTTAACTTCTTCCGTGAGTTTAATTTGACGCTAATCACGGACATGTACATAATTCCCTCTCGTCCTTCACAGAACTGTGGAAGAAGCAGCTGTTATTATTACAGAAAGAAAAAAGTTAACAAAAAGTGCAAAAGTTTTTCGTAATAGATGGATCGTCAGCGCACAAAAGTGAGTAATGCGAACCAATAAATACGCTGCAGTGCTTCGACGTGATGGAATTGCGGTGTGGGAGAGGAACTATTACGAAAGGAAAAATAAAGTACATTTTTATAACAAAGCATATCCACAAAATTAATGTTGCTGAAAGAACAAAGGCATTTTTATAATAAAATTAGCATAATCCATGGAATAACAAGTGGTGAACGAGTAAAGCATTTTCATGATGAATTTAGCATCTTTAGTGACCATAACGGAATAAAACAGACCTGTATACACTAAAGAGGTTTGACATAACGGAACTGTAGAGGGGACCTGCTGTTAATGAAAAGATTAAAACTTTTTTTTTCTCTCATGATGATAAATTTAGCATCTTCACCGAGTAAAACGTGCTTTTTGACCCATGAAAAATTGTTTACAGTGCTTTCACGCAACAGAATTCACGGGAGAGAACAATGATCACTGAAAAAGCAGAATTTTTTTTTTTTTTTTGAGTGCAATAGTTAAAAATACTTTGATGGATATTTTCACATAAAAGGTTCGTGTTGAGAGGACGGCACACACACACACACACACACACACACATACACACACACACACACACACACAATCATGCCGGGCTGGGTTGGGCTTATCTTCCTCTGCTGGGCCTTTGACCTCGTGCCGTGTTATTCAGAGGGCCTCGTCACCAAGCTGGGTTGCACCAGTGACTTCCCTATGCATCCATTGACTAGCTCATCCAGGAAGGGAAACAGCGCCACTAAGTTTGCAGAGTGTTACCTGTTAGTGTTGCCCCAGCCAGGTATGCCGCCCACTCAGCTCGGCAGGTAAATGGGACGCCGCCAGCACTAATCACTTTCAAACCTTCTTCCACAGACAGGTGAGTGAGGTGAAAACAGCAAAATTACAAAATTCAATGAAGCCAAGCCTCCATATTAAAAGGGCGTTCAGGACCATTGATAGTGAAAAATGGAAGATTAGTTCTATGGAAGTTCAGAGAAAAAAGTTACGTCTCCTCATGAATGCCAAGTTTTGAAAATATGAAGGTTAGAGCCAGTGTAGTGAGGTGAAATAACGAAACTTTGTACAGTGTTCTCATAATAGATGCATCCGTGACAATCGATAGACGCATCCGTGACAATCGATAGAAAAAAAAAAGATAAAAAACAAAGGATTTATGTAGTAGCCTCTCTTCCAGCCAGACTTATAATGCAGCGGGGATTAACAAGAAGAACACCTGCTGCTTGGTTTTAATATCCAGACAAGAGGACTTTTGCTGCACGCCCTCAGCTCAGTGTTGTCTGGAGGCGAGTCTCCACGCCAAGAGTTGTTATGTGACCAAAGTTTCAAGATAATACTGCCACAAATCCTCTCCCCTTCCTCCTCTTCCTCCTCCTCCTCCTCCTCCTCCTCCTCTTCCTCCTCCTCCTCCTCCTCCTTCTTCTTCTTCTCCTTCTCCTCCTTTTCTGACCCCCTCCTGAAACTCTTCCTATTCTTCCATCCTTCCTCCACCTCCATCTATATCTTTCATCTGTTGAAGATCACACTGTTGCCACACTTCACCGTACCTCTTTCACCACCACAATACACCGCTTCACCACTAAACTGCCACTACCACCACACCACCATAATACCACCACCACCATTAACCATAACCACCACAATGGGAGTTCTCTCTCTCTCTCTCTCTCTCTCTCTCTCTCTCTCTCTCTCTCTCTCTCTCTCTCTCTCTCTCTCTCTCTCTCTCTCTCTCTCTCTCTCTCTCTCCGTCACCATCACGGCTTTAACCCTTTTAACCCAAAGCACTGGCATGTATGTGTACGTAAACCCAAAGTTAAAACAGGAACAAAAAAAATAAAAAATCGTCCCCCACTCACTTTTGTTTGTTAAAATTAATGAAAAACATAAAAAAAAGACAAGAAAAACCACAGCATCCGTATTTGAATCCAAACTACGCGTAGCACTTTGTTCTTCACACGTTAATTAAAATCCACCGAAATGATGGAGAGAGAGAGAGAGAGAGAGAGAGAGAGAGGGGGGGGGTGGAGAGGGGGGTGGAAACAGTACCATCCCGTTTTCTTTTTCACAGTTGCCGCAAATGCTCGCCACAATTTCCCCCTCCCTCCTCGTCGTTCACTGCGCATCGGACACAGCGCAGACATCACCCACTACGTCTCATTAACTGACTAATAAACCTACAACAAGCACGATAAAATGGCGGACGTGTTGTTTGCTGTTGTTGTTTTTGTTGTTGTTGTTAGTACCGTCATCATTAATAGCACCAGCACCAGCAGCAGTAGTAATGGTGGTGGTAGTGGTGATGGTGTGATGGTGATGGTAGTGGTAGTGGTAGTAGTAGTAGTAGTAGTAGCAGTAGTAGTAGTAGCAGTAGTAGTAGATCATCCCTACTACATTACTACTTCTACTACTAATACTACTACTACATTACTACTACTACTACTACTACTACTACTACTACTAGTTAGTGAAAAACTATGAAACATCAACGAAAAAGCAACGGAAAAAAACCAAGTCCCCTGAAAAATACATGATGGAAAAATAAGAAATAAAAAGACAACCAACCAAAAGAAAGCCTTATGACATACAAGTAACATGAAGCAAGTGACCTTTACTTTTAGATAATCTTATTGGTATCTAAAGCCACTAAACTTGCAACGAGAGTTCTTAATAATTATTGAAGCCACTTAATCATCAAGAAAGTTTGTTAGTTTATCGTTAGTGGCTAAGGTGACGGTGACGTTGTTATGGGGCTGGAAAGGGGGGGGAGAGAGAGAGAGAGAGAGAGGAGAGAGAGAGAGAGGAGAGAGAGAGAGAGAGAGAGAGAGAGAGAGAGAGGAGAGAGAGAGAGAGAGAGAGAGAGTATACTGTGGGACCTTCATATTTTCAATATTATTCTCATTATTATTATTATTAATTATCATTATTATTAATGTTGATGTTATTGTTGATGTTGTTGTTGGTTGTTGTTGTTCCTATTATAATTATTAATATACTGATAATTATGGAGTGATTTTGATATATTACAGTATTTTTATTAAAAGTCTTCTCTCGGCTCAATGAGATATTACTTTATATAATGAATGAATAATATATTTTTATTGGTATTACGGTTAATAGTTCATCTATATACATTAATGTGTATATCTATCTATCGCTCCTATCCCTCCTCAGAATCCCCCAAAGCGGAGGTGTCTCTGGCGTTTTGCCTCTACTAATTGGGGTGGACCTGAAGAAGTATTATGCTGATTTTCCATGGAATGACTACTTCTTCCGTGTCAGAGACCCGTCTCTGTGTGCTGAGTGTATAACAGAGGTCATAGTGTCTGGCATGGAGGCGTATATTGTTCACTCTTTCTCTTGCCATAAACCTTCTAAACCTTGGTTTAACACAGCCTGTTCTTGTGCTATACATGATAGAGAGGTGGCCCATGAAAAGTACTTCAGCCTTCCATCACCTGAATATCATGTTCTTTATATTTCTGCCTGGAATCATGCCAAGTTTCCAACCACCCAAAAACTCCTTCATTAATAGTGTCAAAATCTTTCAAAAATCTAACTCCCCTTTGGCACGTAGCCAAAAACATCTCCAATTACTTTGCTTCTTCATCTTTTCTTCCTTCATTTCAACTCATCTATCCCCAAAGCTGAACTCTTCTCCCAAACTTTTGCTAAAAATTCCACCTTGGATGATTCAGGGATTGTTCCTCCCTCTCATCCACCCACCGACTACTTCATGCTACCCATTAAGATCCTTCGCAGTGATGTTTCCCATGCCCTCGCTGGCCTTAACCCTTATGGCTCTGATGGGGATCCCTCCTATTGTTCTACGAAACTGTGCCTCCGTGCTTGCACCTTGCCTAGTCAAACTCTTCCAACTGTTTATCAACATCTACCTTTCCTTCTTGCTGGAGGTTTGCCTACATTCACCCTGATCCTAAAACAGTGTGACCGCCGGTAATCCCTCAAATTACCGTTCTATAGCTTTGATTTCCTGCATCTCTAAAGTTTTTTAATCTATCCTCAACAAGAAGATTCTTAAGCATCCAACATATCACAGTCTTCTATCTGAACACCAGTATGGATTTCGTCAAGGACGTTCTACTGGTGATCTTCTGACTTTCCTTACTGAGTCTTGGTCATCCTCTTTTAGGGATTTTGGTGAAACTTCCGTTGTTGCCTTAAACATATCAAAAGCTTTTGATAGAATCTGGAACAAAGTTTTGACTTCCAAATTATCCCCATACGGCTTCATTCCTTCTCTTTAAACGTCATCTCAATTTTTTTTCTATACTTTTTCATATTTTTTTCATACTTTTTTGCCCTTGGCCAGTGACCTTCTTGCATCAAAATTATAAAAAAAATAGCAACTGTCACTGAAGAATCCGTACTAACCTGCTCGCTCTTCTTAAGACAGACTTTACAACATAACATCGGCTGTCTGCACTGCCTACGCCACTGAACGCAGAGCTGAGACACCACGACCACCACCATCACCACCATCATTAGCTCCCCTCATGCATACTTCATTGACACTCACAGACACTCCGATAAACAGTAGAACTCTATTTTTGTTTTGCTTTGTTTGTTTGTTTGTTTTTTCATCCTTGCTATGCAACTTTAAATGTTTCACTTGAGGAGTATCAAGACATCTGTAAAACTAAATTGATTACTTTCTTTTCACTATTCAATAATTCACATTTTGGGAGCTGCAACCCGAGCAGTTCTCTCTCTCTCTCTCTCTCTCTCTCTCTCTCTCTCTCTCTCTCTCCTCTCTCTCTCTCTCTCTCTCTCTCTCTCTCCCTCTCTCTCTCTCTCTCTCTCTCTCTCTCTCCTTGTGATCAGCCATTCTCCTGTACAAAAAGAAAAAAAAAGTTAGAGCTCACCTGTACAGTATCGCGGTTTTCCTCTCCTTATATACTCTGTTCCACACACACACACACACACACACACACACACACCACCATCACCAGTCCACCAGCAAACAAAATTCACGTTTTCCAGCTTTGATGGAGGAAACACGCGAGTCAGGATGAGGATGCACGAGTTACCTGTGAGTGGGATAACCTACACACCTGGGGCGGCCTGCACAGGTGAGCCGGAAGGGGTAAGGGGAGGGCAAAGGGCGGGGGAGAAGTAAGGAAAAATGGAGAGACGGTAATGAGGTCAGTGATGCGGTGTGTGTGTGTGTGTGTGTGTGTGTGGTGTGTGTGTGTGTGTGTGTGTGTGTGTGTGTGTGTGTGGTGTGTGTGTGTGTGTGTGTACGTCATGTAAATTTAATGTTCTCTCACGGCTGGAAAGGACTGCGTGGTTGGCAGAGAAGAAAGACAGGAAGGAGGAGGAGGAGGAGGAGGAGGAGGAGGAGGAGAAAATCACATGCTTTAAAACTCGGAAATCTTCGCAGATGACGCAAATACACCACCACCTACAGGACATGACATGCACTCTCTCATCACAACACTAGATGTTGAACTTGTATGGGTGTCTACTTGTTTATTAATAAGTTGTCATTAAATAAAGAAAAAAAGCAAATATCTTACATTTTCTGGAAAAATATATATTGGTAACACACATGCTGAAATACAAAGAACCAAATAAGTTAAATATCTAGGAGCAATCATAGATGACAAGCTAACTGGAAAGACCCTATCACCTACATCAGTAATAAACTCTAAATCCTTAGGAATAATACATAAAACTAGATATATGTTCATCTATAACATTTCACTGATTAAATACTACACCTTGTTTTACATTTATCTGCAATACTGTAATGGTGTCTGTGGAACGGTCACAGGTATTTCCAAGAGCACCTTGTATCTGATACACAAAAAAAATTCATAAGAGCATTAATTAATGATCACTTTTACGAACATACATCTCCTTTATACAGAAACTTAAAAATCCTCAAAATTCCCGACATATGTAAGCAGGAATTACTCAAATTAATACATGACAATTGTACAGATATAACATAATTCAGCTGCACACCGCACGTCAAACACACAATAGGGACGCCAGGAACAGACACAATCTCATACCGTTATTTCCACACACACAGTTGCAGGGAAGACTCATCACTTATTAAGGATGCCTCTTATTCACTACCTTTCCTGAGAATTAAAGAAACCTCCAAAACATAGATACATTCAAAATACAGGCAAAGCATTACTTACTAAGTCAATAGTAAGTGCTTATATTTACTGAGATATATTTTAACTTTTGTATATTTATAAGTAACCATGTAGTACTCATAAATGAGTACCATATGAGTAAGAACAACTTATATTCTACAGTGTATGACATGAATGTGTGCAAGTATTTACTGTGGATCTGGCAAGCTTTTTTTTTTATTTTGGTGTGTGTGTGTGTGTGTGTGTGTGTGTGTGTGTGTGTGTGTGTGTGTGTGTGTTGATTATGTAGGCATGTATGCAGTACTATGTATGTATGCTCCATTTGCAACGGAGGGAAAACTGTCTATGTACGTACTCATATATTTCTGTTTATGTATTATATATTGAATTATACTAAGACCAGTGGAAAAAAAATCCAAATATATCTTGAGGGCCAGTAAGTAAGTAAGATCCATTAACGGACCCATCCAAGAAGAATATACCTATATTAGAGAGAGAGAGAGAGAGAGAGAGAGAGAGAGAGAGAGAGAGAGAGAGAGAGAGAGAGGGAGAGAGAGAGAGAGAGAGAGACGACAGAGAGACAGAAACAAACAGACAGACGATAGAGAGACAAACAACCAACTACACAAACATACAAAAACAAACTAACAAAGAAAACAGACAAAAAAGAAAAGAACAGACACTACTCACAAAAAAAAAAAGAAAAAAAAAAAGAAAAGAGGAAGGGGCACTGAAAAGAATAGAAAAAATAAAGGAGAAAAACGAAGGGAAGGAAGTAGAGATGATGGTGGTGAAGGTGGGGGAAGGAGACAGTTGGGAGAGAAAGGATGGATGGGTGGATGGGGTGAGTGGGTGAGGTGGAGGTGGAGGGTGGGGGGAGTGTGGAAGGGTGCATGGCGGGATATCAACAGGCCACCATGTTGTGTTGCTGTTATTATTCACACAACAGCAGTCTTAGGGCGTCAGTAGGCAGAAGTTCATCCTGTCCTTCTCCCTCTTTACACCTCCACCCACTCTCTCTCTCTCTCTCTCTCTCTCTCTCTCTCTCTCTCTCTCTCTCTCTCTCTCTCTCTCTCTCTCTCTCTCTCTCTCTCTCTCTCTCTCTCTTTCACTTCACTGTCTGCCTCTTCCGCCGTTGTCGTGTTAAGAAGAAACTGAATAAATAAAATAGGGATAATAATAGTAATAATAATAAGAATAAGAACAAGAAGAACAAGAACAAGACGACGAAAAGAGGAAGAAGAAGAGGAGGGGAATGAGGAGGAAGAAGAGGACAAGAAAGAAAAGGATGAGGAGGCAGGTGGAAGGAAATGAAGAAAATTAAAAAAGAATTGTTGATCTTCCATTGTCGTCGCCATAATAATAATAATAATAATAATAATAATAATAATAACAATAATAATAGTTGGCATTATCCTTTGCAATTCTCTCTAATCCTCGCTTTTCCCCCCTAAAATTTTGCCTCGCTCGCCAGTTGTTAATCTCTCATATATAAAACTATTTCTCTCTTCGGTCGCTGTTTTCTTAATTCACGCTTTCTTTAATATGCAACTGCGCCTTGCTTAACTTTTAATCCCTCTCTCTCTCTCTCTCTCTCTCTCTCTCTCTCTCTCTCTCTCTCTCTCTCTCTCTCTCTCTCTCTCTCTCTCTCTCTCTCTTTCTAAAAGTCTCAAGTGTTCCGTATCATGTCAGGTCACGTGCCCTGATCGTGCTTTTTTTCTTTTTTTTTTTTTAACTGTTGATAAAATTAATATCTGAGTATCAGGTCAAGAGGAGAGAGAGAGAGAGAGAGAGAGAGAGAGGAGAGAGAGGAGAGGAGAGAGAGAGAGAGAGAGAGGAGGAGGAGAGAGAGAGAGGAGGAGAGAGAGAGAGGAATCCTCATACACACACACGAATAGATAGATGATTGTAAAGACAGACATACAGACAGACATACAAACAAACAAACAGACACATACATACATAATACATACATAGATACATAGAAACCGATAGACGGACAGATAGAGACAAAGGGACAGACAAACAACGACCATTAACATTTAATGTATACAGGCCGATAAATATTCATAGACAGACAGACAGACAGACAGGCAGACAGACAGGCAGACAGACAGGCAGACCTCTCATCTTTACTTGAGAAAAAGAAAGGGAAACAGAGAGAGAAAGAAATATATATATAAAAAAAACTCATTTGCCTCTCAACAAAGCATTTTTGGTCTATCTTACCACAACTTTCTCTCTCTCTCTCTCTCTCTCTCTCTCTCTCTCTCTCTCTCTCTCTCCTCTCTCTCTCTCTCTTCTCTTCTCTCCTCTCTCTCTCTCCTACATTCATTTACGACACTGACGATTCCTTGACATCCTTCTCTTTTCCTTCCCTTTTCTCTTCCTCGTTCCTTCCCCATCTTCTTTCCACACACATTTTCACATTTCGGTTACCATTCCTCCTCCCATATTCTTCCTATCTTCATGTCACTGATCCCTTCTCCTATCTCACCACATTCTTCCATATTCCTCTCCCCTTTCCCTCGTATTCGTTTATCACATCCTTTCTCTGCATTCCTTCCATTCCCTTACTCACTCAAACACCATTTTCATCCCCTCTTTCCCTCTCCCTACCTGCCGCTTTTTTTCTCTCCTGCGTCTCCCCACAGCGCCCTTGCTTCCCTCTTCTATATCTGCGTGTGAAAACCTTGTCGTGTCTGCATCCGTGAATAATTCCAATTACCTATGAGCTGGGAGACGCGAGAGGGAGGCGGGCGAGGAGGAATCACTTAGCAAAGGTGAATGTTGGGTAAAGGTGGACGCAAGATTAAAAGAAATTTTTACCCATTGCTCTTTAACATATGTGGGAAAGGGACGAGGAGGAGGAGGAGGCGAAGTGGAGAAGAGGAGGAAGAGGAGGACAATATCACAAGAATAAATTGTGAGAACACGAAGTACGATTCTAATAACAGAAAAGGAGAACAAAGACCACTATCATCAACAACAACAGCAACAACAACAACGATATATAGATAACAAAACAAAAACAAACAATGTCACACCTGTTATGTACGGTCTCAATTTTGTCTACCACTGATAAGAAGTTGAACTAAAGAAGTTGAACTAACCGCCCACCAACACCACCACCACCATCACGTCGACAAGAGAAGTCAAGATAGGCCGAAATTGATAAGAACGATATAACTTGACTCCTACGCCTCAAACTTTTACTTGTGTGTGTGTGTGTGTGTGTGTGTGTGTGTGTGTGTGTGTGTGTGTGTGTGGACGTAGGCGTGGACGTGACATTTTTTTTTTTTCTCTCTCCTTGTTTTCCACCTGCACAAGGTACCACACCTCCAGACACACACACACACACACACACACACACACACACACACCTACAGAGTCATTCACCTCCCACATTCACACACACGCACCTTGACCTGAATATCGCGGGTAAGAAAACTCTCTCTCTCTCTCTCGTCACTCACCATTCTTAGCTGAAATACCTATCCTTTCAAATACATCTTTTCTTCCTTCTTTCTTCCTTCCTCCTTTCTACATCTGTTCTTGCATTCATTCCTTGTTTATTCACTCTTCTCTTTCAATCTCCTTCCCTCTTTTTTTTCCTTCCTTCTTTCCTTCCTTCCTTCTTTCTCTCTTTCCTTGCCAAGAGCTCTCCTTATATTAAATTCAGTTCACATATATGATGAGGAAGTAGTGAGAGCCGTCCAGAATCTACGTGTGTGTGTGTGTGTGTGTGTGTGTGTGTGTGTGTGTGTGTGTGTGAAGAAGAATACTTTAACGGTCAAATAGTATAGTTGCAATACAATTTCAATATTTGCTTTACAAACTCATCACATTTGTAAAATAAAATATCAGAAATTATTTAATTGACATAACAATCAGAAAGAAAATTGAACTATTCGAAAATGGTTAAATTCATACACACACAAAAAATACATGTATACATATTACAAAAGTATCGTCCACCGTTTTTACCACGTGAAATTTCTTAGTGATGGTTAAAGAGTCCCACTTTGCTACAAGACAACTGAATCTGTCAGTATGTTGCTCAGGCAGAGGCAGTCCTTCTCGCCCTCCCCGACCGTAATAATACACGCTTACTTATCATGAAATGGGAGGTCTTTATTTGCTGTTATCTTTTTCACTATCTGAATTACAAATGTGTTATACAAGTCACCAAGGAAAGTCACTTTCGCCCCTAGTTTTCTCGCTGCCTTAACTTTTTTTTTTTTTCCCCTTATCCTTAATTTGTGTTTTACCCTACTGCAGCAGAGAAGCTAAGTGCACATTCGATCATTGATTTGTAAAAAAAAATTTCATGATGTCATCTGTCAGTGAAATCCTGAGAACACTCATAAAATGTATTTTATAACATTTGCTTATTTTTTTATTACACCATATATATTTTTTTGGTCCCTGACAGTAGTTATAATCACACCAAAACACTTGTGCTAAATTACTATTCCAACCGGTTCAGAGTTGATTACAATTACTATTCTTACTGGTCAAAAATTACTTATTCCAGAAAATTTTTCCATAACAATATCATCAGAATATTTTACGGTTAAGTATTTACTGTATTTGCTAACGAGTCATTAGCGAAGAAAATAAATAAAACTAGTGCGAGTCCGCGACCCTGAGACACACCTTTGTTATTATGTATCACATTACATTTGACGTTCACTTTTATATATTGTGACTAATAAGGAACCAAACATCAAAAAAATATATATACTATTTACATTAATATGCAACAATTTAACCAAGATGACATGGGATTGTACAGTGGTGGACACGCTGACACAATCCACGAGCAGCATCCTAACCTGAGTGTTTAGATCATGAAGGCGTTGGCTTACATTGTGCGTCAGTGTTTCTACGGCATCGTGCACACTTTTTTATCCCCACAATGGACATGCTGTAGTGCACCTTAGGGGTGGTTAACCTGGCACAAAGATGGCACTTACATATTCTGTGCTCTAAACATTCCATGAAAAGGGACATCATTGTAATGGACTTCAGTTTCAGGAAAATTAGATTTGGGATACAATATCTGAAATCTTCCTGAGGAGCGGAACTGTGTGTGCGTGTTAGTGTGTGTGTGTGTGTGTGTGTGTGTGTGTGTGTGTGTGTGTGTGTGTGTGTGTGTGTGTGTGTGTGTGTGTGTGTGTGTGTGTGTGTGTGTGTAAGGGGTGATGAAGCAGATAAGCTTTTTTTCAAGAAACATGGAAGAGAAAAACGGTGATGCAGAAATGAAGTAGCAATAACAACATGAGAGAGAGAGAGAGAGAGAGAGAGAGAGAGAGAGAGAGAGAGAGAGAGAGAGAGAGAGAGAGAGAGAGAGAGAGAGAGAGAGAGAGCATTAATGTAAAATAACTGGAATGCGAGGAAATTACTAAACACTTTAAAATGGGTCATGAAAGAGGGCGGACACGTAGGACAAGAGAAAATAATACGAGTTACAAAAAGAAAAATGGAAACAAAAACACGATGCAAAATAGGGAAAAGCAAAGATGCATAAAAGGAAAAAGGAAAAAAGAAAAGAAAATACACGCTGAAAATACCGAATGAAATAATGCCTGTGAAGAAAGTGGGACGAGAAAACTAAGTAAAAATGTGGAAAGGATGAAAGAATGAAAATGAAATTAATTAAAAGAATAAAAAAAGTAAATGAAGTGACTGTCTTTTACAGTTGTTGTAATGGAAAGAGAGAGAGAGAGAGAGAGAGAGAGAGAGAGAGAGAGAGAGAGAGAGAGAGAGAGAGAGAGAGAGAGAGAGAGAGAGAGAGAGGGGAGAAAATGCATAAGGCTGAAGCCAAAGGATAACAATGACCAAAAAATGGAACAGAAGGGAAAATTCGAAACGTGTTAATGAAAGAAGAAAAAGAGAAGAATAAACGTGAGAAACGAAAAAGGAAATAGTGAAAGTTCAGAAAATATGGTGTAAAAGAGAATGAACTTAGCAAAGAAGAAAGGAAAGACAGAGAGAGAGAGAGAGAGAGAGAGAGAGAGAGAGAGAGAGAGAGAGAGAGAGAGAGAGAGAGAGAGAGAGAGAGAGAGAGAGAGACAAAAGCGAAAAGAAAAACAGACAACAACAATGAATGCCAAAAGAACAAGCACAAAACACACTACAAATTTCAAAAGTAACTAGAAAGAATGCGAGAAAATAAAAGAATTAAAACAAAGACAGACAGTAAAAGGCCCTCAAAAATAAAAGGCCTAAAAGAAGAAGAGAAAAACAGAGGAGGAGGAGGAGGAGGAGGAGGGAGATACTGCTGGTGAAGGAAAGTGAGAGAAGCCCAACGAAAGAGGAAAGAGAATGAAGAAAAAGATGAATAAGACATGGAGAGAAAGGAAAGAGAAAGGTAGAGAGGGTAAGGAAGCAGAACCGGATGAAGGAAGGGAAGAGGGAGAGATGGAGATGAAAATGGAACAGAGGAAGAGGGAGAGAGGGGGGAGAGTAGGTTAGAGAGGGCGAAAAAGGGTGAGCATATAAGGAAGAATAATTTATTGAGGTAGGGGAAGTGGAAAGAGTGGAGAGGTGGAAGGTCACGGAAGGTGGAGAGAGAGAGAGAGAGAGAGAGAGAGAAATGGAGGGAAAGATGGAAGATAGAGGAAAGCTAGATGGAGGGAAGGAAGAGAGATGGAGGAAAGGGAGGAAACTGGAGAGAAGAATGGGCGATGGAGATAAAGAAGATAAATGAGAGGAAGGAAGATAAAGGAAGATAAGAGAGAAGGGAGGATGTTTGAAGGAGAGGAGGCCCCGAGGAAGGAGTGGAGGGATGAAGGAGTGGAGGGATGGAGGGATGGAGGAGGAGGGTAATCAGTGGCGGCCATCTTGAGGAGGAGGAAAAGGATCTCTCTCTCTCTCTCTCTCTCTCTCTCTCTCTCTCTCTCTCTCTCTCTCTCTCTCTCTCTCTCTCTCTCTCTCTCTCTCTCTCGAGTAATTAACCACACACACACACACCTCGCCGCAAAAACTATTAAAGAAATTCCACAAACTCAATTATATTTACTTTTTAATCTAATGTTTGCACACTCCATGATGATTCCGTGCTTTATTTAATCCCTTCTTTTATGCATACTTCTCCTCCCTTGTTGTATTTCCCTTTTTATTCTGGCGGGGGCTGGATGCTGTGGGAAGAGACGCAGGAGGAAGATGAGGAGGAAGAGGAAGCGATGAGGGTTATAATATATTTGTATTCTAGTCCCTTTCCTTCCTCTACATAAGCATCGTGGCTTCCTATTCCTCTGCCCGGACCCTCCCTTCAGTTCTCATACTTCCCTTTCCCATTCAAGCTTAATTTTCTTTGCGCCGCCATCCTCTTCCCCTCCCTTCCTTGCCTACGAGTCTCCCCTTCACCCTCTTCCTCCTCCTTCCTTCCTTTACTTTTCCGGATCCACCCAAATCTACATTTTTTAGGCGTGATTTCAACTGGCTTATTGAAATTTCTCCGTCGCATATCCACGTGGAATTGAGAATACGGGAGGGAAGAGGCGAAATAGAAATTGAGGGACATTGACGGCAAGAACGGCTATATTCTCGTGTTCGGAAACGCTTTACTACTCGTATCTCACCATGACAATTTTCAAAGGCCACAGAGATGATTAGCCGGGTTGTCACGAGTGCTTCTCCTGTTAATAATGTAGAAATATCGTCAATCTGTCACTAGCATCATAAAAACACCCTTGAAAACCCGTGTCACTTCAACTATAGAGCCTTTTGAAAGTAGTGGGGATGCGGCGCATAGGTGTTTCAGAATATGGACTACAGAAAGACGTGGACAGGAGCCGGAGAGGAAGGAGAGCTAAGAGGAAGCGAGGGACGTAGACCAAGAAAGCGTGAAAGGGAAAGAGGAAGTTTCTGGGTAAAGGATAATAATCTCCTCCGCTACAGGTGAAACGCGTCTCCCTGAGGTAAACATGAACTTGTGGAGTCATTGTGGCGGCCCGAAGCGGCACTGAGGACCTGGGTGTAACTGGGTGTGGGAAGGTCAATGAGAGCCGGGTGGAGGTGATGGTGAGATGGTGTACCCCTGATGCTGCTGCTAATGGTGAGCCAGAAGGAAAGGGAGCAAGGAATAAGAGTAAGGAAACGAGGAAACGGACATTAGAACTGCCCCCTCGTCTTGCCTCTATCCAGCCCCGCCCCTCCTTCACCTTCCTCGCCTTGCCCAGTCTTGTATCCCCGTTCTCCCTTACCAAGCTAGCCGGCCGCCTTCTTCCCCTCCTCTGTTCTAAGCTCCTGTTGATTTACTCCTCTGGCCTTTTGTCTCTTAGTAAGTAGCAGCTTTGTCTTTCTGGTTTGCTTACGGTTGTCTGTGGTCTGTATAGAGAAAAAGCAGGGAATGTATTTGTGTAGTGTTGCTTAATGTGTGTTTGTGTAAGACTGAACAAGGACAGCAGGACACTTGACACACACACACACACACACACATACATACGCACACACACTTAGGTAACATGACAGCAGCCCTCACTCAACTGTTGATTAATATGAAGAAGGGGTAGGAGGAGTAGGAAGGAGCAGAGGGTCAGAAGGAAAGAAGGAAAGGGGAGAAAGAAAGAAGAAAAAGAAAAAAACAAAGAAGAGAAGAAGGAACGAAGAAGAGGAAGAAAAGAAGGAAACAAAGAAAGGAACAAGAGAAGAACGTAAAAAGCAAAAATAAAAGACAACGAGGACAAAGACGAGGACAAAGAGGAGGAGAAGGAGGTTAAAAACGAAGACGAGGATTACAAAAGGAATGCAAAGGAAAACAAACAGCAGCAGACTCTTTGGCCCCTGCTAGACTATTTGATGACGAAGGAAACAGAAGTCTGAATAAGAACAAGTTGCCGAGACTAGAAGATTTGATGAGTTGGGTTCGATTTCCGTTTACCGTCGGATACCAGAGATCTCTCAGGTATCTCGTTAAATTACAGGAGAAGGAGGAGGAGGACTACGACGACAAAAAAGAAGGAAAAACCAGAAAGAGGACGAGGACGAGGAGGAGGCGGAGGAGGAGGAGGAAGAGGAGGAGGACTACGACGACAACAACAAAGAAGGAAGAACCAGGAAGAGAGCGAGGACGAGGAGAGTGAAGAGGAAGGAGAACAATGGAGAACGGGAGGGATGAGTATAATAATGAGGAAGTGGAAGCGAGCAGGCATCTAGGAAGGAGGCAGCCAGTGGACGGGGAAAAGCGAAGAAAGGAAACGAGAAAATCCCAAGGACAGACAAAAGAAAATAGATGGTATTGACATGTCTAACTGCGGTGACAAATTACCAAGACACAACAACAACAAGGAAAAGAAGAAGAAGAAAAGGAAGAAAAAGAAGATAATGATAATAATAATAATAATAATGATAATGATGATGAACAACAACAACAACGACCACAACACTCCCGTCCTCACACACACACACACACACACATTATACTCGTACATACAATACTAAATTAAAGAAAAAAAAAAACATCACCAATCTAGAATTAAAAAAAAAAATGAACATACGAACTTGGTCTCAGTCATACAAAAAATACAAAAGATAAACACACACACACACACACACACACACACACACACACACACACACACACACACACACACACACACACACACACACACACACAATCACAACATCACTATGCTTGATTTCAGTCACTCCCTGTTGTTGCGATCGTTACCACTGAGTGATGATGTTCACCACGAAAAATAGGTCTGATTTTAAAGTCTTTTTTTTTTTTTTCGCGGCGTTGTTTGTTTTGATCCTTACTAGAAATTGCAGCCTTTGGTAACGCTGGCTTGGAACCTGGGGTGGTCTCCCCAGTGGAGTTTACATTGCATTTTCTTTTTCTAAATAGCACAAGTTCTAATTCCCTTGTATTTGTATCATTAAATTTTCCTGAAATATATAACGATTATTTAACAGTACAGCAATACTCTATGGGCTATGGCAGTAATATGATAAAATTCAAGAAGACTTTGGATGGCGGCGTGAACTCACTTCAACTGATAAAGACGACCTGGAAACTTCAGTACCTGTCACCCTTATTTGATTTGCTGCGCTTCCTTAGCCAAACCCCTGTAATACTCCTGACATGCGCATAGGGTGTATGGAATTTGTCATCTAAGAGAAATGTTTCAGTTTAACAACGTGTAAAATAATGAGGGAGATGATAATAGATGATTTATTATATGGCTGGTTGGCACACAACAAACAACAGTTATAATGTATGGCTGATCACTACAACAGTTATAATATTTGGCTGATCACTATTCGTGATCTGAATGGCCATAGTGGAATTTAGTACTAGTGTACGTACGTATATACAGGGTGTCCCGGGAGGAAAATCACATATTCTCAGAAATGAATGATCAAGTCATTCTTAGTGGGAAATCTTGTACCGTCAAGTGTTGTTAACGCCATGTTTAAAAGTAACAGGACATTTAAACATGAGTGTGCATCAGTGGCAGGTGGCTGCACACGTGCCGTCCCGCATCGTCCAGCTAGCCGCTGTTGCCATATGGCGCTCGTTATGTTTCAGCTATTATTTGCCGCAACAATGCACTGCGTTCTTGAATTCAATGTCTTCATTTATGAAAACGTTCAAGTGTAATCAAAGTAACATCCTCATGATGCCAATGTCCACCATTCCTGCGGTCTTCTTCGCCACTCGCCAATTTTCAGCGCGTTCATATTAAAATGTCATGTGTAACTTCTAAACTATGGCGTTAAAAATATTTGACTAGAGAATATTTCCCCACTTTGAATGACTTGATCTTTCATTTTTGAGAATATGACTTTCCTTCCGGGACACCATGTGTGTGTGTGTGTGTGTGTGTGTGTGTGTTTATATAAGAACTCGTCTGTTAGGGCAAATCTGGTCTGCCCCGAATATATATATATATATATATATATATATATATATATATATATATATATATATATATATATATATATATATATATATATATATATATATATATATATATATATTCAGGGCAGACCAGATTTGCCCTAACAGACGAGTCTGCAATAGACAGTTGTGTGTCACAAGCACACGACATAAAACAAATTGGTGAATATTAAGGAAGAATTTAAATCAAAATGTATATAACCATAATTGCAGTAGATGGATATGCCGTGTTGAAAGCATCAGTGACGCATTTGTATCTCTCTCTCTCTCTCTCTCTCTCTCTCTCTCTCTCTCTCTCTCTCTCTCTCTCTCTCTCTCTCTCTCTCTCTCTCTCTCTCTCTCTCTCTCTCTGGTGCTGTCGTGGTCTGTTCATCTGTCAAGAATTTACTCATTCCAACATTACGGAATCAGAAGTCTTCGTTTTATTATGATCGTCTCCAGGTTGGGAATTACCGAGACCACGAAAACAACGACTGTGGTATGGGTTCGAGGTGTTGGCAATGCCTGTTACTAGGTTGATAAGGCTTTCAACCGGGAACGTTACCAAGTGACTGTGAAATCATCCCTAAGCTCGCGAGATCACACAACGCCCATGGGAGAAGTCGAGACACGTCAACAAGGCACACCCCCTGGCAACGCAGCACGACGCCCGGTGATCCTTAATCGAGCGTATCGAAGACGGCCAGATATTATTGATCAAGGCCTCCAACATTCGTGATTTGGTGTCCCAGCATCACCCAGCGTCCCTCCGTCCCTCCCTCCCTCACTTCCCCGACCATATGTATACCCAGGCGCGTAAACCTTCCAGTGAGGCACTACACATATCCCGAGGCAAGGAGAGGGGGGGAGAGGCAGCAGGAGGAGGAGGAGGAGGAGGAGGAAAGAGAGAGAGAGAGAGAGAGAGAGAGAGAGAGAGAGAGAGAGAGAGAGAGAGAGAGAGAGAGAGAGAGAGAGAGGCTGAAAGAAAACTATGTAAATGTAATTCTGAAATGTTGTTTAATATCTTTCCCTTTAACAATAATTATACATATAAAAAAAGAATAGTAATATAAATGAAAGCAATTGAATATACACACACACACACATACACTCGTTTGAATGTAATTTCAGAATATTATATGTGCGAATTTTTACGTCTCCAGTAAGTAAAGAATTGCAGGACATTTACATGATGAAGTAATGACATTTATGATGAGGGAAATTACAGGTACAAATGTAGGCAGGTAGGCACGTAAGTAAGCAGGTGGACAGTGAAGCAGGTAGGTAGACTGGTGGATAGGCAGGTTTGTGGATGGTGAACGGGAAGGAGTGAGAAATTACATTCAACAAAGGAAACAGAGAGGGAGGAGGGAGAAAAGGAGGGGAGACAAAAGGAAGTAAAGGAGAGAGAGGGAAGAGAAAGAATAAGGATATGCGAGAAATATGTAGAGAGAGAGAGAGAGAGAGGAAAGAGAGGCTCATAAAAGGGTCATTACTTGCCTCATCACTGTGTTGTTTCCTGCATAATTTCCAGCGCCGCAGTTGTCGTGCAAGCCCCACGTGTTCTTCCCCACGACTCAAAACTACCACGTACACATTTTCCACTTTTCAAAACATAAATCAAATACTAATTTCACGCACTAATTTTTTACTTGTCTCTGTACTATGATCACTGCACAATTTTATGTATTTATGTTACCGGACGTGGAAATGCTGTAGAGTGTGAGTGTGTGTGTGTGTGTGTGTGTGTGTGTGTGTGTGTGTGTGTGTGTGTGTGTGTGTGTGTGTGTGTGTGTGTGGTGTGTTCTTACGTCACAGCCATGCCCTCACCATCCGTTAATTATTTAGGTATTTTTATCTTCAGTTATAAATTCTATACAAGACGTGGAAATACGAAAGGTTAAAGGTAACCTCTAAGTCCTACATGTAAAATATGCGGCTTACGAAACATGAAAGATTGATTGACAGCGAGTTTTGAGATACAGGCACAAAAATTCAGGAGTTACGTATAAATAATTGTTAAGGGAGGGTTGTAAGCTATAAACCCTTTGTATCTGTGACTTAACGCCTACAGCAAAAACATATTACAAGCGGAAACTGACTGGAAAGCTATTTTAATCCATTTACTGAAGCCACCTACGTGACAGTGATTTTTTTAAGACGTGTGGAAATATTACGGGAATGTTGTATGCCGAAAACTTTCTATATCTGTAACTCTTAACGACTATAGCAAAAAGCAACACACTAAGAACGAGGATTAATGTAATTGAGAAACTATTTTTAATCCATTTACTAAACCTATTTACGTAATAAGTGGAACATAGCCTTTCCCGATCAACATGACTTTTGTCCTTCCTTTCCCTGCAGGACGTGGTGAAGTGAATGGCAGCTGACTTCTCCGGGGCAACTCAAACCGGATTCAAAAGAAGTAAAACAAAAGGAGGGAAAAACTGAGAAATCTTTCATACCACTAATACAATTGGAAGCTAAATACGACCCAAACTTTCTTCTAAAATTTTCACCAGTGTTATTTTTCTTCACCTTCGCTGGAAAGGCACGGAAAAAAAAAATGACACTGGCCCTAAAAAAATTAAAAGGAAACAACTTTACAACAACATCTGTGATTAATTGAATGACGGATAAATAACATGAAACCCTGCGCTATCAAACTATTCTGTGCGTGTGTGTGTGTGTGTGTGTGTGTGTGTGTGTGTCAAGAGTGTTCAGTGACCTTAGCTATACATGTCTGTCTGTCTGGCTCTTGAAAATATGTTGATGAATAATCATTAAGCTCAACCATGCATATATATTATTTTTTTTAGCACCAGAAATACTCGTAATAATAACAATAATAACAATGAAAATAATAATGATAAAAAACACTACCACCACCACGACTACCACTATTACTACTACAATTAATAATAATAATAATAATAATAATAATAATAATAATGAATTGATAGACAGATAAATAAATAAATAATGCGCAGCTAAAATTGAACCTCCCTTTTGTGCACTCAATTTAATGCCGCTGGTTTCCGAGGTTGGCAGGACGCATATATATATATCGTTCCCCTCTTTTTTTTATTATTCTCTCTCTCTCTCTCTCTCTCTCTCTCTCTCTCTCTCTCTCTCTCTCTCTCTCTCTCTCTCTCTCTCTCTCCCGTACAGCTTTAAAATTATGGTAAATTGGAGCACATTCAACAATAACAATACAAAAAGATGAAAAATACAGGAATGTACCTAAATTTCTGGTTTATTGGGGTGGTTGGCTTCCATTAAGTGGTGGTGGTGGTGGTGGTGGGATTGAAGGATGTGTGGGTGTTATGAGTCTCTGAGGGAATGTGCTGTGGTGTGGTGTGGTGTGTTGTGTTGTGTTGTGTTGTGTTCTGTTCTCTTGTGTGGGTGTGGCAGTGGGTGTGTGTCCGTGTGTGTGTGTGAAGTTTGCGGCGGTAATTAATGATGATGAGAAACAGATACACAGAGGCAGAAGGAGAGATAAACTAACAGACAGAGACAGAGAAACAGACAGACATATACGTTATGAGAGTGTGATAAGATAGCAGCAACAACAACAACAACAAGAAAGCAAGCAAGCCCACACTCACAGGCCAGCCGACGAAGACATCGACAGCCATGAAATGCTAAGGGACGACAGAAAATTATTAGTATATATTTTGTTTTATAGTTAAAAGACTTTATACTTAAAAGAGAAATAATCGCCGTTTGGGAATTACGTATATTCTCTCTCTCTCTCTCTCTCTCTCTCTCTCTCTCTCTCTCTCTCTCTCTCTCTCTCTCTCTCTCTCTCATGCACACATTCAGCTATACTGACCACATTATCTAATTACAATAATCAAATGTATCAACAAATAATTCAATAAATAAACAGAATATTATATAACCAATACCAATTAAATCACAAAATAAACAGGTAAAAACACACACGACGATAAAACACACACACACACGTACGGGAGAGGCCACACGTGCAGACAACCCTGGGACATAATTTTGTGATCTACACGCTCAGTGAGGCTCAGAGTGGTGGCTCTTGTCCCTTTAAACAATACGACACTATAGACAAAGGGAGGGAGGGAGAGGAGCCTAGGCGGGTGGGAGGAGGGGAACTTTACGGTAATGACAGAGGACACACGCGTACACACATACAGACACACACACACGGCTGGCCTGTCACACCATTTTCATCACGTCCATTTTCCTTACTTTTTTTTTTTTTAAGGGCTACTGTTTCAAAACATTCCAGAATTTAGTCCCCCAAGATGATGATGATGATGATGATGATGATGATGATGAATAGTCGTATAAATGTTGGACTATAGTTTTCCGACTTTACCGCTTAACCTCACACGTACCCTAACCTAACCTATCCCGCTTTCACTTCAACCCCACATAGCAATAAGAAAACATCACAAATTATTAAAACATTTCCACGCGTTGTTTTCCACTGTTTTAATTGTTGGGCTCCTACCACCCCCCTGCCTGGCATTGCGCTGCATACTAATACGCTCACACTGACGCCTCCTGGCCATCTGGAAGCGAGAACAGAGCCTGCCATCGCCTTGCCTCGCCCTCGGAAGACGTAAGACAAGCGGTGCGGACACAAAGATACAGCCACGAGAGCTCCCGTATACCTGTGTTCTTCCTTAGTGAGTATTTTCAAACGCCACACATACAAGTTCGTTTTTTTTTTTCTTTTCTTTTCTTTCAGGGGAGCTTTTTTTTTTTTTGGTTGCCATGGATAAGGTTGAGTACTCGTTAAACATTAGTAGAATCATGAAGCCACTCTCGAAAACCCCCCAATAACCTCTCCTAGGAGACGTTTAAAGTCGTGATAAGATGCTGAAGTGTTTGAGAATACAAGCCTTAGCGCGGCGACCCGGCAAAGCGTCTCAGGAGCACTCGAATTCACTTAGACGAGTTAAACCACTTCTTTCTGCTTGCGTTCTTTTTTTTTTCTTTGCGTGCGTGCGTGCGTGCGTGCGTGCGTGCGCACGCGCGCAAGCGAGCGCTTTAGGATCCTGTATCCACACTGAGCATGGAGCTTAGCAAATGCGCGTCTCTTGTGCTTAGGAGGGAGTTAAATGGTTGGATTATAAAGGAAAATCCGAATGCTAAAATAAGGGAGCATACTGATATATAATAGGTGAAGAACATAAATAAATACATGAATGTCTAGCTAAACAGATATACATGAAAACTTACTGAATGCCCTCCATTTCGAAGTGAATTACGTGACTGGAATTTGATGGAAATACTAATCTATATATCAAGATTAATATAATAGAATAGTAGATTAAATGATTAAATATATAATTATACATCATAATGATATGCGTTAAAACTTACGAGGCGTTCAGATTATATTTAAAGGGACATTACATGGTGCAGAATTTATATATCGTGTAATGTATTTTTAATACAATACGAACGCTTTGTAAGTTTTCACGTATATCATACATCATTATGGTCTCTCTCTCTCTCTCTCTCTCTCTCTCTCTCTCTCTCTCTCTCTCTCTCTCTCTCTCTCTCTCTCTCTCTCTCTCTCTCTCTCTCTCTCTCTCTCTCTCTCTCTGTGTATATATATATATATATATATATATATATATATATATATATATATATATATATATATATATATATATATATATATATATATATATATATATATATATATATATATATAAATAATTTTTATTTAACTTATCTATCAATCTCTTTATTCATCTACTATCTATCTATCTATCTATCTATATATATATATATATATATATATATATATATATATATATATATATATATATATATATATATATATATATATATATATATATATATATATATATATATATATATATATATATATATATATATATATATATATATATATATATATATATATATATATATATATATATATATATATATATATATATATATATATATATATATATATATATATATATATATATATATATATATATATATATATATATATATATATATATATATATATATATATATATATATATTATGATAGAAAGATATAGATAGATAGTAGATAAATAAAGAGATTGATAGATAAGTTAAATAAACATTATTCTAATGACAAAGACACCAGTGGGCACAAGATTGATTACGGCCGCTGAAACTTTCGTCGAGAATTAAGATTTTAAAAGATTAAGGTAACTAATTACTCACTTCTTATACAACTTTGCCTAAAAAAATTATCGAGACTTTTTCCCCCCTGTTCGTGTACCTGTCGCTGCCACGGTGAATTATTCCCCGACTCCCTAAAACTGACGAGAACATGATCCCGTCCAGCTCGGGACGCGGCGACTTGATTAAACTTCCACCTCGGCGTAAATCTGAAAATCATCTCACGCTACCACTCTCCCACTCTGCAAATCACTCGTACTTTCCATTCCAAGCGAGTTCCGTAAGTTTGATCAGTTTCTCCACCATTCCTAAAATTTATCGACAGCCGAGTTTAATGTTTTGCTTCATAACGATATGATCAAATTTACAAAACAAAAAAACTCGTATTTATCAGTTTCTCCAGCATTCCTAAATATAAGACATACCAAAACCCATCTTGCTTGTCATCTTCTTAACTAAATGATGAAACTGACAAACGAGAGAAAAAAAAAAAAGTGCATAACAGAAACCACAATCTCTTATTCCACCAGCAACACCTACATCGATCAGTGAGAGACAGGGCTTCCCGCTAGCAGACTCCCACCTCGATCATCGCAGAAAAATATTGTTGTCCACGGAGACGTTACAAAACTTTCCCGCTTCCCCGCTTAACTTAAATCCACCTCTCGCACGGGTCTGTCTCGTCTCAAGTATTATTCCCAAGCTAACTCACGCTCGTCTCTTGCAGCACACACACGCACAGACACGTCCAATATCCGTCACCCGATGCAGAGGCAGGTAACAAGTATCATTTCATTCTGCGTATTCATTTTATCCGCTCCAGCAACTCCTTTGAAACAGCCGCCTACAGCATGAAAGATCCGCTGACTGGACGAGGCAATATGTCCCGGTGTTCCTTGTCAACATATAAGGAGGCTGGTGTTATAGAGACACCCGCTGACAGTACGCCTCTAGAGATAACCCATTTTGTACCACCAGTTCACTAGTACACTTCCCTGTCCTTTTTCTTTTTTACGAGCTCTTTTGTCCCTGCACGGCGCCTTTGTCCCTCCTACCTCTCCTCCTCGATCTGTTCCCTCAGTCGGTCGTTCCTCACTCCTTCCTGGTCCGCTTCCACGCCCATGCCTTCCCCCCCCACACCCCAACTCATCTCCTACTGGCCCGACCATATCCCTGACCCCCCGCCACTGGTAAACAAGCGGGGATTTGAGAGTCTGGCGCAGCTGAGGGGTTGGCGGGCTGTGGTGCCGTGTGATATGACAAGGGCTTGGAGGTGTGGCGTGGTTTGACAGGAGAGGGACGGACGGGCGACAGCTGTGTTTGTTTTCCGGGGAATATGCTCCAAACAGGGTATCATAAACATTTACTGACACTTCATCACCTCCGCCTCGCATGTTATTGGGTGTTACGAAGTGCCGGGGCCTTCATGCGCCGCCTCGCCTCCCACACACAGCATTACCATATAAACCATACGTGCCATTTCAGTGAATTTGCCCCTTTTGAGTTAAATACAGAACACGAAGCCGTCAATTTTAAAGTAATCTTAAAGTTTTCTCTTCAAAATGACTAAAATTAGCGCCAGAAAACATGATTTCAGCGTTAAACTCTTCTCAGTATAATGTTATTCGTCTCGAGTTTTAGTTTTTGGTCTCCAATCCTTCTTCTGAAAATTAAGAAAATGGGAAAAGCTCTAACTTTAACGTTTATATATATCCAGCATTTTAAGTTTGGCATAACTTAAGTGAACCTGTCCCTGGGCAATATAATAACAAATGCCTATCAGTGAAGGTACTGTCGTAAAAACTAAATAAATACAAAATCTATGAATATTTCTTTATAATAGGACCGTCCTTCATCCTCCCACCCACCACCCAAGCCTGCAAAAAATCCTTAGGAGCCTGTGGGGAATATTTTTATTTTTTTATTTTTATTTTTATTTATTTTTTTTTGTGGGGAAGAAGGAGGGAGAAAAGTGAAATATGGACTTCAAAAATATTATTATCTAAGGAGAAAAACTGACACTTTTGAGGAAATTTTCCTAAAAAACGAACATTAACATAACCTCAGCGTGAAGGCTTCGTCCTCTTGGACTCCCGCCTTGGGGACAATAGCCTAACCAAACCTTACCTAACCTAACCTAACCGGGGGACCTACACCCACCCCTGATCCTCGCCCACTAATCTAACCAAACGTAACCTTACCTAACCTACCCAAATCTAAACTACCATAACCCCCAAGGACATCAGACTAACTGATGCAATCTAATCGTGTCAGCTACGTACTCACAAGGCTTGTTACACTCCAGATACACACAGACTGCAGTATAACTTAAAGTCGTACGACCGCAAACTCAATAAATCATCTCGAAAATGTAATTTTATGATAAAATTTCAGTAATAGTAATCGCACTTCTTCCACTTGGTCACGACGGCAGCCATATTCAAACTGATATCCATCTCATACCTGAAGCGGTTCCCTCCTGTTTACAGTAACAGCCTTGGCATTGGCCAGAAAAATCATTAATTGTTGGCAGAGAAAAACGTTACGTCACACACGTCGTAACACGTCATGGACTAAGGGGCATGGGCACCAAAACTCTGTAAAAAAAAAAAAAACACGAACGGACGCAGTTTAGGCTCAGCTGATGGGGCGGTGCGGAGCTTCCTTGGACTTCGGAAAAAATCCAAGACGCACCACATTCTCGGGGTTATTACAGCCGTATCTGACTCGTCCCGACAAAGATTTTTACACTCACGGCAAGTCCTGCATGATACATGATGGGTAAGTTTCGTTACAGTACAGTATGTGACAAGGACTTATTATAAAGATTAATAATGGAGGTGGTGGTGGTGGTGGTGATAATGATGATGATGATGATGATGATGACGATGATGATGACGATGACTATGATGATGATGATGATGATGATAATAATAATAATAATAATAATAATTAAAATAGGACGTGGAAATACAACAGTCTCGGTAATGTAGTAAAACTTTCCCCACATCTCTTGAGTTGCGGCAGTACCTACGCTCCCAGGCTACACACAAGAGTAACAAAACAAGGCAGCACAGCACAGCACAGCACACTGCAGCAGTTAAGGAAGGAGCTTCGTGCAGGGTAAGCAGCGAGTGGCGAGTAACAACATCCAACACACTATGACTCGCCAAACATGAAGCGGCACGAGAAACTAACAAACTTCTAAAAGAAATTCCCCAAGTACAATATAAAAGAACAGTAATGCCTGAAACCCAACGACTGGAACCCAAAGATATCAGGCTGTCAGGCCATTGTGCGCCACACCCACTATACCCACACCTCCGGACCCCACCACACTCCACCACAACCGAACAAGAGCGGAGAGAGCTTTCCACTCGCGCCAACCCATGAATATCACACGCCACCAGAACTGTGCACCCTCAGCCAGTCACACTCCTCGTCGCGTCATGTGAAACAACAGCTGATCGTGCCAGGCTGGCCATCACAGCAAATTAGCAGCAAATTTGGGTCCGTTGCCTTCGTGTCCCTCGAATGTCAGCTCATTAGTCCTCTCTCTAAGCCTTATCTCTAAGGGCTATATTCTGAAACACTTCTGTCCCCACCTCGACTACTTACAATAGAGTCTAGTTGAAGTGATTCTGGTGTTTACAGTTTTAACAAGGTTTCTACATCATTAACAGAAGAAACACTCTTGAACAGGAGAAACACTTGAGAACCCAGCTAATCATCTCTGTTGTTGTTCAAAATAGTCGTGGTGAGACAGCAAAGCATTTTTGAATACAGGTCTAAAAATGGAGAAGGATACAAGACAAGAGATGATGATTACAATTTCAGTGTATGAAAGGAGGCACGATGTATAGAGTTTTGTCTCTGAGGAAATAAATGAGTACGACTTTAATCTGCCACTAGGAAAATTACATCTAAGTGTTACCACATTGAAGGTAAGGAAGAAAATTGAATGCATGGTTAAAAAAAAAAACTGAAGCTTAAGTTAGAAAAATTAAAGAATGGCGAAGTGTTGTGATTTTAAAGGCTAAAATATTGGTGGTGGGATGAGACATAGTAATTTACCTGTCCGTACGCGCGCGCACGCACGCACGCGCGCGCGCACACATAAAACTTCAACCAATGAAAATAAAAATGTAAAATCCTTCGTGCCTGATCAAACAAAACAAACAAGAACAAATAAAGATACCTATTCGCCAGCTTAGTTCCATATGAACAAAAGTGAAGTGTTTTGCATAATGTGGCACGAAGCGCACAACACAGGCGTCTAAACGCACGCACCATCATCACGGTTGCACGCCTGCAACACGCAACACTGTGTTTTGCATTCGTATTGTTTTATCAGATAATTGGTAATATCCTTTGGTGTGCTAATTCACCGTATGTATTCCAGTAATGAAAATGTATTCGAAATAATCGTGACAGAAAGAGAAAGAGAACATTATACACTAAACTACAAAGAATTGCCATTGCATTGGTTTTATATATATATATATATATATATATATATATATATATATATATATATATATATATATATATATATATATATATATATATATATATTAATACTTAGAAGAATATGTAATAATAAAGGATTGATATATATATATATATATATATATATATATATATATATATATATATATATATATATATATATATATATATATATTCTTTCTTCTCTTCAGCACTAATCTGGGAACAGAAGGACGAGAGGCGAGGAAGGAGCAGACGATGTGCTGGGATTAGGCGGAAGGAGACGGAGTGAACGTGAGTGGTGCTGCCAACAGACGTGCAGCTTGCAGCCAGCACCCGTGGAGATGTATTGATGGGGAGGCTTTGCTTTTGTGTTTGAGGGATTAAAGACGAAAAATAAAACACGACCGGATGATGGAGGAAGGTTTCTGTGTATGACGAACAAAAATTATATAAAAAAACATACATATATATAAAAAGACTGGATACAGCTGCATTAAAGAGGGGAGCGAGAAACAGAGAAAGCTGGGGAAAACGCAGGAAAGAGGAGGAAAGAAGTGGAAATGTAGTAGCTTCATACGCGGGTGCGAGGGAGTGAACCTAGAGTAGATAGGTGAAAAAGTGGATGAGTACGTGGATAAACAAACGTAGGAGTGAACACGTCTATGGGTGTGGAGGCATAACAGAGGCCGAATATCAAAATGAGTTAGATGAGTAGATGTTTAGATAAGCAACCGGCGTGCAAGAGAGCGTGTGCGTGATATCTCAGTAAGTTTATGAGTTAATAAATCAAGAGCGAATATAGATCTAGAGAGAAAATAATTGCATGAGTCTAAAGTGGATGGATCTAAAATGAGTGGACGAGTCTTGAGTAAGTAAATAGATGGACAGGTAGGTATTTTTATGGCCCGTGTTGATAAGAGTGTTTCTCCTGTTAATAACGTATAGATCTTGTTAATCTGTCATTAGAATGATAGAAACACCCTTAAAAACCCGTGTAAATTCAACTAGAACCTTTTGAAGATAGTGGAGGTGCGCCCAGAAGTGACTCACAATATGGGCCTATTACAACGTGTCCCTTGGAGATGACCAATGAAATAACGTACAAAATCTAGTTACACTCCATTAATACCTCCCGTTTCGCTCCAACAAAACTCCACGGTGCGTTACGGTGGTCGTGTTATGCTAGAATGGTCTGGCGGCATAATACACGGCTGTCATTTCATCCACTATAAATATCCGATTCCAACATAGAGTAATTTCATATTAATAACCTCTCACACTGGACTGGCACCACTGATTTACCCATTGACCGCTACTGAGCATGATTTTTTTTCCTCTCTATACTTGATAATGAAGTGGAAAAAAAATATATATATATCAAATAGGTAGCCTACTCGAAATAATAATAATAATAATAATGATATCAATAATGCAGTGCGAATATTCTCCGATGGCATGATCATTGGACACATCAGTTGGCTACGGAATAGCACCAAGATCTTCACTACAAAGACCGCATTCTGAAACACATAGGCACCTCATCCTCAGCAACAGACTGACGATTTAATTATTCTAGTGATAATTTAACAAGAACTTCGCATTAATAAAGGAAAGACCATCCCCATGACAGCCTGACCGATCATCTGTGGTCTTAGGCTGGTTGCTGGTATTCTCAAATGCACTGCTCTCTCACCAGGACTACTTACCAAGGCCACAGAGAAGATTACTCATGTTCTTATGATGTTTTTTCCTATTGAACATATATAAACCCTTGACAAAATATCATTAGAATCACGAAAAAAAAAAAAAAACATCCTCAGAACTTCAAATACCTTACACTTCAGCCTATTAAATATAAGAGATAGGACGACGAAGTGTTCAGAAGCATGGTCTTTATTAAATAAGAAGATAAAATAGTGTTATCTCGCTACATCCCACGCCCATTTCAAAAAATTGTCCGTGGTTCTCTATCTGCTCCCCGTCACACACCATCACTGACGCTTCATTACGTAATCTCTGCAGCAAAAATATAATACTGCTGTTGCATGTGCAAGTACTAAATTGAGGGGTTAATTACTCGTCAAGCTTCAGTGGTCAGGATACTAATGGGAGGCTTGGATGACCCACTCACTACATGTAATATGTGACGCAATGAGGCCCCAGCTCCACTACACATGGTGAGCTAGACAGGCACCCAGAGAGGCACAGAGAGACAGAGAGGGTGTGGAAATGTGGATAAACGGAGGTGATAGAGTAATGAGTGAAGGGGGTTATAATGGAGAAAAGATAGTTACACATTGGTGCCACATCTCTGCTCATCTGCTGCTGCAGTCCATCGAATAGAAATAATGACAAATGAATACTTAACATCCAGCATGCAATTCATCGTTACCTTCACATGTCTACAGATTGGTACACGGTTCAGCCTCTATACTTATAACCAGGCTCCGCTGCACCACACAAGAGAAGCCGGCAGAGCGCAGGTCACAATTACCAGAGACATCACGTGACTGTTTCCTGACCTTCGCTCATTCACTTATATCAACCAGTTAACATATTTTCTTAGTCACGCAATTGTTCTAGGTACACAGTCAACCATGAAATAACGTAGAACTGTCTAGATCTATCATGAACCAACCAATAATACGATGAAATGTGTACCCACGATAATGATCACTTCACCGTGCCTGTCACAGTTCACCGCCCTGTCCTGCCTTGCCTGAGGCTTACAGGCAGCCATCGGGGCTTCCACACGTCACTACACACTGTCACACTATAATCCGATACGCACACCCCCAAATTGCGTTAGGGAACAAACAAGTGAGAGTAAATTACGCGCACTTTGCCCGGAAGCTGACAACACCACGACTACAACTTCTGCCTCGCCCTCCCGCTGAAGTTTACACGAGACACCACCGAACAGCTCGAAAAGCTCCGATACCGAGGCCCATTTCACTTATCTTTACTTCTTACATTAATCTACCATGATTTATGGGAACTGTCTTCTGGATTAATTTTGGGCATTTCTAAATTCTAACGTAATAAAAAAATATATGCCAAGTATATCCACTGATGAAATTAATAAGTTCATTGATGCCTCAAAGTATGGTTCAAGTGCTTCAATTACTGTCTCATTTTAATCTGTACATTTTCAATGTCCACTTGCCTCAATATATATATATATATATATATATATATATATATATATATATATATATATATATATATATATATATATATATATATATATATATATATATATATATATATATATATATATGATCACCTGAAGATCCGCCACCCCACAGGGATCACCTGAAGATCCGCCACCCCAGATTGTCTCACCTGAAGATCCGCCACCCCAGACTCTCTCACTTGGTTAGGTTAGGTTAGGTTAGGTTAGCCTAACCTAACCTAACCTAACCTAACAACATGAACGCATTAAAAACTGAGTGGATATAAAAAAATGCAGAAAAAAGTTTACTTCATTAAAAGTATGAGATCACCTGAAGATCCGCCACCCCAGATTGTCTCACCTGAAGATCTGCCACCCCGAGTGCGGCTGGGGTGGCGGATCTTCAGGTGATCATATATATATATATATATATATATATATATATATATATATATATATATATATATATATATATATATATATATATATATATATATATATATATATATATATATATATATATATATATATATATATATATATATATATATATATATATATATATATATATATATATATATATATATATATATATATATATATATATATATATATATATATATATATATATATATATATATATATATATATATATATATATATATATATATATATATGACTAAGAAAAACAAATAACCAGAAAAAAACAGGGTGAATCCAATAAGCTGTTTCCCTTGCCTCTAGAGGTATGATACACAATGATTAACAATATCTTCCAAGGAAAAAAAAACACTTCTTTTAAATGTGTGCGTAAACAGAATGTTTTGTTCGTTTTCGCTTTCAGATGGTGAGTGAAAGAAGCAAATCCATATGGAATTTCATGAAAAATTGCTGTACCTTCCTAACAACCATAATCAAACTCCCTTTTGACTTTGACTTATCACCAGCAATGGTGATACGTATTGGAAATCTGTACCATAAAGATCAAGATTAATACCGTTCTAAGCATCGAACATTTCTATCACTATCATCATCAGCATCAACAAACCAATTCGTCATGAGCTGAAGGCAGGCTGTGAAGGATCGAGGTGCATGTAATCGTGACCTCGGTGAAGTTGCCGTGTTATAGAACATAATAACTCAGTGCCTGTGGAGTTATGGCCTTGAGGAGACTCTCTGTGGCCCACAGCTGCCTGCGAGCTGCGGGCACGGTGCGGTCAGCCAGCAGGACCACAGAGTAAGAACCACTACTTATGGATTCTGTAGGATCGTAGTAAGGCACACACTCTTAGTCGTTATAACGCCTCGATGAGTCAGTGTTTGAATTATCGGTAAATTTGCAGTTTCAACCAATACTTCCCCCTCAACCCCGACCTAAACTACTGGACACCCCCATAAGGTAAACTAACATAACATTTTGTAACTTACTTAGCGGGGGTGGAGCATCGTCCCCTCCTCCCTGGATCTCCCCCACAAGATAAACTAATCTAACCTAGCATTTTGTAACCTAATGGTGGGGCTTCACATCCCCCTACCTCTGAGCACCCAAAGCTTGAACCTGTTATATCTTGTTTTATCCAGGTTGCTGATCCTAAGAATTTTGCTTACATCCCCCTTGTTATAACCCTTATACCACTCAAAGACTTCTATCTTAACACGTCTTTCTAAAGAATGTAAATTTAACAGCTTCATTCTCGCCTCGTAAGAAATACTCCTCATCCCCTGTATCCTTTTAGTCATTCTCCTTTGTACTGATTCTAATAGACCTATATCTCTCCTGTAATGTGAGGACCAGAACTGCACAGCGTAGTCTAGATGAGGTCTGACCAGCACCAGTTATAACTTTAATATTACTTCCGGCCTTTTACTTTTAACACTCCTAAAAATGAATCCTAGTACCCTATTTGCCCTGTTTCTGGCCTCTATGCACTGTTTTTCTAGACGGAGTTCAGAGCTAACTATAACTCCTAAATCTTTCTCGTACCCTGTACCTTCTTTGTGGGTTTCCTCTACCTACGCTAAGTACTTTGCATTTATTGATATTAAATTGCA
Organism: Scylla paramamosain; assembly: GCF_035594125.1. NCBI lineage: Eukaryota > Metazoa > Arthropoda > Malacostraca > Decapoda > Portunidae > Scylla > Scylla paramamosain. The sequence goes on along the minus strand of NC_087162.1, from coordinate 4,117,804 downwards.
TTTGCCATCTGTCCGTCCATTCATTCATCCTATCTAAATCTGCCTGTAAGGTGATGGCATCTGATTCTGACCTAATTAATCTACCTATTTTTGTGTCATCCGCAAATTTATTAACATCACTACTAATTCCATTATCCAAGTCATTGATATATATTAGAAATAACAATGGCCCTAATACTGATCCCTGTGGCACCCCACTAATTACATGACCCCACTTGGATTTCAAGCCATTTATTACAATTCTTTGTTGCCCATCGCTAAGCCATGACCCTACCCACCTTAACACCTTCCCATCTATCCCGTGTGCCCTAACCTTTCTCAGGAGCCTTTGATGGGGTACCTTGTCAAATGCTTTACTAAAGTCCAGATATAAGATATCGACTGCCTCGTACTCTTTACTGTAAAAACTTAACAAGTTTGTCAGGCAAGACTTACCCTTCGTGAAGCCATGCTGTGACTGATTTATCAAGTTATGTTTGTCTAAATGTTCCCTAATGTTCCTCATTATTATTGACTCCAATATTTTACCTACAACTGAAGCTAAGTTATGTGCTAGTGAAGTCCCCTCCTCTAACCCCCCTTCTTCCTCTCCTTTACCCCTCTTTACTCCATTTCCTTCTGACACTGCCTGCAGACCATCATGGCAGGAGGTAACATGGGTACGCGGAGGAAACAATAAATTTGATAAAAATTGATATCTCAAGAATGAACAATTTGTGGTGATATGTGACCAAGGTACTTCACTGAGATTTTTTTTTTTTTTCTCTTCTCCTTGAGATGGGTACCCTTATATATTACCATTGGATGGGCTAACCTGTAAATACCTGCCACAGTGCTGCTTACCATTGAGGGTCCATGTAAGGCTTGTCTCCCACTTGTTATTTCACTGTAACACGGATCACTTCAGAAACTTGTGATGTCCAGCTCAGAATCTTGCAGTGAGCCACCTACTTTGTTGTTCTAAAAGCTGATATAACATGAAAATCAAAATCCTTGCTTGTGGAATGTAGCATTTGTGTTACAATTGCTGTATATATTTTACATTGGTGCAGTCATTGTATTCATATGTAATGTGTTCTGGACAATTACCCCAAGATAGTACTGACATTGCATAATAGCTAAAAATATTCAGTCCCATTTAGTATTTTTGAAACTTTCATTTTATTTCAATTTGGGAGATATGCAATTTTTTTTTTTTTTTTTACTATATAAGTACAAAACTAATGATTTCAAAATTATAACAGAATTATTTCTATAAATTTGAAATGCCTTTTGATTTCCAGGAGTGAGGGGACTTTTGAGAATGAAAAGCCCTTATGTCCTGGGAATGCCTTTACACTCTTCCTTGAGACACAGGCAAGAGATGGGAAGAGCTTGAAGGTAATGTGTACCATGTAACCTTTTAATACATTGTCATTTATTTAGTAGTTTTCTTTTTTACTGGTGTGTTTTGTGGTAACTTTGTCTACCCATTGTGCACTGCTACCTAGCCATGAAAATTGTGATTCTTGTTTTCTAGTTCTACACCAGGGATTAGTTAACAAAGACTTGCATGAATATCAGAATTATCATTATGTTTCATTTTCCCTTATTAGGTAGGACAACTTATGAGTCTCTCCCACTTTTTGCATTTATTGATAATCTTTTTTCTAAAATTCATCCTCATGGCTTCTTTTACACACCATCTTCAGGTCTTCTGCAGCCTTCTCTCTCTCTCTCTCTCTCTCTCTCTCTCTCTCTCTCTCTCTCTCTCTCTCTCTCTCTCTCTCTCTCTCTCTCTCTCTCTCTCTCTCTCTCTCTCTCTCTCTCTCTCTCTCTCTCTCTCTCTCTCTCTCTATATATATATATATATATATATATATATATATATATATATAAAATAGATTCAGAATTGTAAAAGATGTTCAATGTATCATCTGATAAATCTCCATTTCCAAAGTGTTTTTTGCCATCAGAAGGAGTCTTGCAAATCATCATGGAACTGTTGGATTGGATAGAAACAAAGTCAGCAGCTGGTTGGTTATCATAAATACCATCCCCTCTCTCCTCACTGAATCAGACATGGATTACAGTGGTACAATAACACAAATACGTTAGTACAGAAAGTTTAAAATCTGAGGAACATATTAATATAGAGCCATATGTAAATAAATTCAGCAAATGATGGATTTATGTTTTCTCTTGTGCATTGTAGTGATTGTACTATTCCTTGTCTATGTATCAAAGAACACTTATAAATAAGTACTGCCACTATGTATTGTACTTCAGGGTTTGTCAGTTTGCTGTAAATTGGAACATGTACTTATCAGTGTGAAGCCAGCCAGCCACCATGACATGGTTAGATGAATACATGAGTAACAAGAAAGTTTATGAGGAATGCTTTGTTTACAGTTATCACATTTTAAGGAGTTGAAATTTTATGGTAAAACTTTATCCCCCCTCAAAAAAACACTATGAACCCTATTCCCTTGTATAACTCGAGAAAACTGCATGACAAAGAATTTATAATAACAAAAGTAAATTACTTCAGATTCTGTGGTTCAGTTTGGTGATGATCTCATGGTGAGGAGATATCTTTTAATGAAATTTTGCTGTAGGCTCTTCTGACAACATTGGAAAAGTCACTCCAATGCCAGCAGCACCAAGAGTGGGATGTATATCCTGTTTTGTAGTCCAGAAATCTTTGGGGCCCAAACAAATTATTGGGCACATTTGTAGTAAAGAGTCTGGTTGTTGATTAAAGTAGACAAGATGTAGGTCACAAATTCCTCTTTTTACAGATATCAGTAATGAACTAATGTTTTTAACTCCCATTCCAGAATTATATATATGAAGCAGCATGCAAATGGAATAAACTGCCACAGGAAGACAAGAGAATTTTTCAACTTAAAGCAAAAGAGCTGGAAAAGAAATATAAAGATGAAGTTTCTAAATGGGAAATGAGGTGAGCAAATTTCTTTTCACTTAAGTTATTCTGTCTATTTCTTATTGAATTACTGACATTTTGCTAGTATGTGTAATCTGTGTGCATCTACTATGACTAACCAATGGAAATGTATGCATTTTTAAGCCCTAGAAAATAAGGCAATTTTTATATTTTTATTTTATCTTGCTTTTCCTCACAATTTAATTTCTTAAGAAAAGAAAAAAAGTTACATTTTGTCTTATTGTTAAATGCTCGTTTGTTTTTCAGTAACATGCATTTGCTTGGTAATATTGCACAATTAATATGTAGTTTATGTTTTCAACTGATAAACTGATATGTACTTATGATGAGAAATAAAATCAACACTTCTATAATTTGCTGAAGCAGAGTAGAGAAAAGGTGCAAGGTGCTGAGTTATGATGTGATAGTGCAAAAGAGAAACAGACCTTTATTCATGACCTACAATTCCCTATTAAATTATTAGTTTTAGTTAATTAGACTGCTAACACACACTTGGCTTCCTTTCTCACACACTGACCATAATTGGTGGCCTTTCAATCTGGCCCATTTACAAGACCACAGCTTCACTATATCCTGTATCTTTTCTCTGCAAAATGAACAGGGCCACAGCATTTGTCTCAGATTAGAGATCTCTTAGTGTTAACCAAGCACACCAGGTGACTGACATGTTTAATAGGTGGAAGGAGGGGATGGAGCAGAGGGGACTGAAAATAAACATGAAGAAGACAAAACTAATGGTGACTGGAAATGAAGCTAGAGAAAGAATTCAGTCAGGAAAATGGCCATGTGGATGTTGTAGAAGAGGAGTGGGAGCAAACTCAGTGTTGTGTACTAGGTGTAATAAATGGTGTCACCAATGATGCTCAGGTCTGAGGAATCTCAGAGGGGCACAGAACTTTGTATATCCAAGATGTGTGTGGGAGGAGGGTGGTGGTGGCAGTGGTGATGATGAGGATGTTGAGTTGGAGGTGAATGGAGGTGTGTTTGAGGAAGTACAACAGTTCTGCTACTTGGGAGATATGTTGGACTGTGAAGTGGGTCTAGAGAGAGCAGTAAGGGCAAGAATAGCAGCTGCATGGGGAAGATGGCAAGAAATTGCCAGTTTATTGGTGAACCACAGCATAAAATTGAGGATCTGGGGAAGGGTATACGTAGCTTGTGTCAGATTTGCTCTTCTGTATGGAGCAGAAACATGGGCACTGACAAACAGACTGACAGATATTCTACATAGCTGTGACCGAAGGATGCTGAGATACATGGCAGGAGTGAGGTGGCAAGATGGGAGGTCTAGCAATGAGGTGGCAGAGATGTGTGGAGTTGAAGACCTTTCTGTTGAGCTGAGGAAGAGAAGATGGAGATGGTTCGGATATGAGAAGGGCAGAGGGAGGGGTGTCGAGCGAGGTGGAGGAAGTGAGGGTTGGAGGCCGACGGCCAAAGAAAAAGTGGAGGAAGTGTGTGACAGAGGATATGAATTTGCTGGGAATAGAACATATGGCACAAGATCGCCAGTTGTGGAAAGCAGTTATCGCCCATCCAACCCCACCCTAATGGGAAAATGTGGAGGTTAAACAAAAATGATGATGATGATGATCACGTAAGTATTACATCAGTAGTGTTTTAAACTAATAAAACCTCCACACTCAGGATGCAGCAGAGTGGTCACAGGGATGTGGTACAAAGACACCATCAGCTGACAGATGGCAAAAACTTGGCCATTGAAAGAAGTTGGGCAGCTGAAATGGATCAAGATCAAGACTCCATGGTGACAACTGAAGAAAATGTGTCTCATGTAATGGAAGAAGAGAAATCAGATATTAAGCTGATAAAGGATGGAACAGAGGCATTGATAAAGGATAGAGTAGAGGAGGAAAAAAATACATTGATAAAAGAGACAGAAAAGGAAGAAAAGTTACACAAATCAATAGAGACTCAAAAGGAGGAAAAGTTACACAAATCAATAAAAGAGCCAGAAAAGGAAGAAAAGTTACACAAATCAATAAAAGAGACACAAAAAGAAGAAAACTTACACATAGAGGAAGCTGTGATAAGAAATTTGTCAGTACAGTCTTCAGAGTCAAGTACAAAACCCTTTAGGAGTAAACAAAAACAAATTATTATAACAAAGAAAATAAAGTCATTTTCATGGTGAAATTTAAAAACAACTAAATATTTAATATTATTATTGTTAATGATTTTAAAGGCAACATTGTTACTATTGTTGCCTCTCTCTCTCTCTCTCTCTCTCTCTCTCTCTTTCTCATGGTTTGTCAAAAATTGTACATATTTTAGAAATATGATACATATGTACTCTATTGTGCTTCATTAATTTCCTGAATAGATGGTCATGATAGGTCATATGTATGCTTCATCACTCAAGCTCCAGGTTTTTTTTTTTCCTGGTGTACACACCTTCCACCCTTATTTAGTTTCCTTTATTATCTAGATTATAATATGTATTTTTTGCTTTGACATTTTTTTTTAAATACCACAACCACAGTAGTATAATTTATCTTACCCACTGAAGCACTTCATTTGCAAACAATTTTTACAAGTTTAATAGTGATAAAACAAAGATTTCTAACTTCAAATTTTTGTTAGTGCTGCAAAAATGACAATGAAGATAATCAATTGATAATTACTTCTAGTAATTTTAGTGCTATTACTCTTTTCCTGTAAACATGAATATGGGAAAAGTTTTAATTTCATTTTTTTTTTCAGTAGTCCTCTAAGATGGCACATAACTCATTTCATAAACACTGCAACAGATCTACAGTAATACAATGATTTGTTTTCAATTATCTACTTGTGATGAGTCAAGGGAAATATCCAAGTATAGTTATTTAGTGATGACTGTAACAAATCATTGGGTTACTTAAAATTACCATATATAAACTTGAAAAATTAGATAGCCAATAACTTGTTTGAAACACACTTCAGCATGAATACAATAATACATATGCAGTTGCACTGACAGCTTTTGGGACTCTAAAGGAGTAAATGAAATACTTGAAATTCTTGAAGAGAATTTCAGGCCTGAATCTGTTGTGAAAAACTTAACTATTCCAATTAGTGTCCAAAACTCACTGAAAAGAGAATACCAAAAATTCAAGAATCTTTTCAGATGAATGTTCAAGAACATACCACCATTATCTGAAGACCAAAACTGAGCACACATGCAATTTTCTCCATGAATTTTTAAACTTAAGAGGATCAGATTCATTGACCAATCAATAAAGTTCAATAAAACTAAACATTTTTTCAGTTACTATTTAGTATCCATGTCTTAGAGTATGGATAGAAATACTACTAACCTGCAGACTTGCAGATTTTTCAATCTTCTGCACAAACTGACAATACTACATACTCATTTTGAAAAAATCTAGTGTCAAGCATCAGATGGCTAAGCACCAGTGCACTGGAATTAATCAGCGAGGGTTTATGAAACCTTCTAACATCATGATCCCTTCATCAAGCATACAGCTAAACATGTTTATCTCTGCACCAGACTGGTTACCACACCATGAGGTAAATGTGCCAGTCTTTTCTTAGTTAGGATATGGAAGTCATACAGATTTATCATAACTCAAAGCAGTCCAAGGGAACACAACGCAGCACCACAACAGTTTGATACTTTCTGAAGGTTGCTGCTGTCCAGTAGAGTCAACACATGAAACTCCACCATGCAGGTCAAGGCTGGGCTCAAAGCTAGCTGATGGCTAAGCTCGCAGAGGTATTGACACAATAATCCAGTTAAAACTAATTGATTTCTTGATTAATAAATATGTACAAGGTTTCATTCAGTACAAAACATTATTTTTACTTAATTCACAAAACTAGAACTCTGCTATTCTTTCATACATTCATGACCCAATACTTACCTGGTTTTCACAGCCAGACCTGTGAGTGATAACATAAATATGAGTTCTCAGTTTGTTCTTGCATTATCCCTGAAATTGATAAAATACGTATGACACAGATCATTCATATTTGCAGGAAATCCAAATGCACGCGCACACACACTCCACGTAGTGTAGTAGTTAGCATGCTTGGCTCACAACCAAGAAGGCCCGGGTTTGAATCCCAGGCACAGCGAGGCAAATGGGCAAGCCTCTTAATGTGTAGCCCCTGTTCATCTAGCAGCAAGTAGATACAGGATGTAACCCAAGGGGTTGTGACCTTGCTGTCCTAGTGTGTGGTGTGTGAGTGGTTTCAGTCCTACCCAAAGATCGGTCACTATGAGCTCTGAGCTCTTTCCATAGGGGAACAGCTGGCTGGGTGACCAGCAGACAACCATAGGTGAATCATATATACACACACACACACACACACACACACACACACACACACACACACACTAAATCTGCACTCAACATACACACATAGAAGTATAGGTTTCCTATCTTTCTGTTCCTATGAGGAAGCAAGGTCACAGTTCCTTGGTTTACACACTGTACCTGTTCATGGCTAGGTGAACCGAGGCTACTGTGTAGAAGACAAACCCCACTTTGTCTCTATCTATCCTAAGGGTTCAAATTAGGGACTTCTTGGTTATGAGCCAAGCATGATAGTCACTAAACCAACAGACTGTTATATCAAATGGTATAAAGGAAAACATTACAATTTTATGTCAGTGTCATTTAAAGCAGAAGTGCACTATAAAAAAGTGTTTCTTTATGGATTTTTTATATTCAAAGATGTACACTCATGTTATCACAAAGTAGAAAAAAATGCCTGTTATGGCAACATTATATACATGTAAGATACCTATGTCTTGCCACCAAAGTTTTGCATTAGGAGAGAATTGTGACTCAAAAATAGAATGAAGTCTTAACAAGTAATACAAATGTTCCTCAAAGCAAGCTGCTTCTGTACTGCCACGTCCTTCATCCAGGTCATCCACAGTGACTGATCTGAAAAGCACTAATGGCTTCTCCTCATTACTGTGTAGGCAAAACTTTGGCTCAGTGCTCATAACATGATCCTCTTCTATATAGCAAGAATAATTGGCACAACTATTTTCTAAATACTCTGAACTCCAGTATTTACCTTCATTATTAAGAAAGGAGTTATCTGGAAGGTGAGCCAAGGTGGAGACAGACTCTGAAAACTGTCTTGACACATCAGGATCCAGCGAGTCATCACGATGAACATCCGCAATGACAGGCCACTGTCCATTGACTACACTGGCTTCCAATATACTTGCACCTTCATTTTCTTTGTCCAATAAATTATATTCACCTTTTACACCAATACTGCTTTCTTTCAGTGTACTTTTTGAAATTCTTACATGTGAAATGACCAAATATTTTTTATGATACACTGATGCAAGCTCTTTAACTTCCAATTCAGTTAATAGTGAACAAAATCTTTTATAATCATACACTGATCTTATCCAGCAAAACAAATTAAGGTACCTAATTTCTCTGAACTGAGAAATATCTCTGTAAAGACTACTCGGTGAAATTTCATCAGGTGATAGTGTGGGAACTACATGAAGTGAAGAATGATCTGTTACTTCACTTTTGTTCCTTACTTTCCTTCTACTTGGCAATAAATATCTATCAACACCAGATCCATCTTCACCTACTTGAGTTGTAGTTACACCAGTCTGTCTTTTATCATTCTTTTTTTGTTTTTTGGGCCTTCTCTTCTGACCTACATTGGGTGTCAGGTGAAGAGATGATGGTAATGATGACAGATCTTTATTTTTCTTTCCTTTTCCTTGAACTTTAGTAGAGTTTGCCCTGCCTAACTCTAATGACACACCATGCCTCTCCCTCTCCACCGACGGCCAAGATGGGTCAGCCTCCCTCTCACCACCACCTGAGGCGAGTCCCTAATTTTGCTTTTTACGTCCTCGGATCCCATCCCGAAGCTCTCCTCCAAGTTGGTTTGTCCGCACAAGGTCTAACCTCCCTTTCTGCACCATTCTGGGAAAAGACATAAAATAATAGTGAATAACTAAAATAAAAGTAAAAAAAATAGATAAAAAAAAAAAATATCAAAAGTAAACATGCTGAACAGAGATTTGAAATGCAACAGACCGTTAAACCTTGTAGTTACACATTGTAAAAATACACAAAGGATTTTCTTTATTTTCTTTCTACTGTGCTTGACCACAATCTCCAATCAATCACATTATCATAATCACAATCATCACAGAATCTGATATAGTTTTAGCACAGTCAGCTTGCCAGTAATGCACAATACGCTAAAGTGAATCATGTTTAATACTAAGGGTCATACAGTATCATACAGAAGTCAACTAACCTTCACTCACTTCTGTTTGTTATACTTTCCCTGAATGCTAAGTCATATGATCTGCTTTGTCTTTTAATGAAACCTGCCGACTGATGGATTCTTAGCATATCAAAGGACTAAGACCGACGGAAGACTAAATGCTGAAAACCACCACAAGCTGCAGAGAAGCCCATAATGCAGGGTAGAGTAACACTTATGCAGGGGTAGGGAGTGGGGCATCACTGCCACCCACCGTGACGTCAGTTTAGAGACTGATCTTGTGTGCTTGGCAACTTTGTAATTCTCTGACAACCTGCAGGAATAAGGTCACCCCTACTTACACTATTAGAAAAGTGCTTATCATTTGTATTTACTGATGAAGGCCACACCTCTGCACCCAAATAACATGGAGTATGAACACCAGCTGTGAAATGTATGAGGCAATATCAACGGTGAGCATTCATCAGCTGTGCCTGGCGTGGTTCTTAATGATTGTTACTGTAATGCATCAGTTTTTATTAATTAACATTTTATTAGTTCTTATGTATCTGTTACCTTCAGTTATATATATATATATATATATATATATATATATATATATATATATATATATATATATATATATATATATATATATATATATATATATATATATATAATGTAGTGTTGTAGATAGTATGGAAATATTTTTCTTAAATTTTGGGGAGGGCCTAACTCATCCAGGTCAGAACAATAGTCATTTTCTGCCACAGCTTTCATTATTAACTTTAACGCACATCACATCGCATGTAGGCCATTAGCAGAACCTCCCGAATGTGTTAGTGATTACCTGACTAAAGTGTTCTCTTTTCCTTTTTAATATAACAAGTTGATTCCTAAACAAGCTGAATGTCATTTGATAAAAATGAAGAATAAGGGAATCCAATTCAGTACAGCAGCAATTAAATACAAAACTACAAAAAATTCAGCAAACTATCCAACAGATCTGTGATAAACAATAAACCACAAGACATTATAATATACACAAAATATAAATCTACAGAGACACTTATGACTATGTTGGCTAAAATCAGGAAATGTGCATGTGACTCACTTTGCCTCCCACTGAAGCAGCTCCTCATGGTATTCCTCCAGCATCTTCTTGGCCTTTTCTCGGTACACTTGCTGTTTTCTTTCTGGCAATGAGTGCCAGCTTTGGGCTGCTTCTTTTACAAACTCCTATGTGAAAACAGTATTTAATGTAATAATGAACACAAGAGCATGTAACATATATATATATATATATATATATATATATATATATATATATATATATATATATATATATATATATATATATATATATATATATATATATATATATATATATATATTACAAATTTATCCTTACTGAATACAAATTCCTCTGTATTAAGCTTTTCAGTTTCTGGTTCAAGAAATTTATCCATCACAATTATTCCTTAACACTCCTCTGTTATATTCATCACATGATTTTTCCTTTGACCTTCCATAGTCACAGTTATGTTCTCCAAAATAAATATATTCTTACTCTTACTTTCGGAGAAATTACTTTATGACATTCCACTTCACGCTGTTAAGTCCTACACTTCCTTTGGTCTCTCCAAAATACTTCAAGTACACTAATAAAATTTCTAAATGTTTCTTCTACTTTATTGACAACCCATAAATACTTCCTGAGTGGCCCTTTTAAATAATCATGTCATTTTTTCTGGTGTTTCATTCTATGAACACATTTCTGAAGTACTATATATTAGTGTACACAATGAAATTTTTAATCACTTTCATATTATGAAGTGATAAGTTGACTATTGTTTCATGATCCTGCCAACTATTCCCATGATCCTCCCTGCCAAAGCTCTTTCCTGATCTTGATGATGCACATTGCCAGATAAATGTGCCACATTACTCAATTTCTTCCACATCTCCAGTGGAAGATTGCTTGCACTAAACATTCCTTGAATTGCCAGAAATGTTGCCTTCCTGAACATGGTTTTCATGGTATGGACATGATATGTACCTACTTTTTTCTTTTCTCACATCTTTTGCAAGTAATCTATATCTATGTACCAGGCTGAGATTCCCCTAAAGGAAAGTAATCCAGACAAGATGTCATGTCTCATCTTGTCTCAATATGGTAATGAAAACATAGCTCAGCTCCTTGCCAGTTGCCTTTTATGCATATGGAATATGATGGCAGTATTCTTCCAACCCAGCAGGTGTGTGCAACTACAGAAGGAATAAAGAACACATAGGAATAAACAGAGCAGATTTTGCATGCAATGTGAAATAATGGACTTAAGTTCAAATATGTCACATTATCTAGTGAGTCACCTGATACAATATGTTAACTGCAGCGAATTTTAGAGGAAATCTATGACATACCTTTCCAGTTGAATCTCCCCGTTGAAGTGTGGATATGTAGAGAAAGAAAGCATTGCCCGGGTACTTAGGTTTGCCCAGATCCTCACTCTCTCTTTTCTTATCTCGTCTCGATGTTCGCTTTGCCTTGTCCTCAGAACGTTTTCTCTTCAGTGCCTTTATGCTCTCCAGCTGAGATGGGCTCAGCTTCTGAACATATGCTTTATATCTAAAAGTATATAAATATATAATTCAATTACTATGTTAAAAAGAATTATTACAAAGACATTACCTGAGTTTACTCTCAACTTAAATATCTACACTAAAACTTGAACTTCAAATACTGAAAGATGAATTGAGAAATAAATAAATTTACTTTCTTATAAAGTTTCAGTGGACATCTTAAGTAACAAGGCTAAATTTTCAACCTCATAAAAATCCACTGAAACATACCAACACCTTATATTCCAAGGATATTCCACAAAATTCAAATTATATGAACAGAAAAAAAATTCTAGCAAACTTTTACTGAAGCCTCCTCTTATGGGGTACCCTCATCACACCAGAGCACGTCCTTACTATGTCCTGCAAAAATCGCCAGGACGTGTTGAGGACGGGCATGAACGCGGCGAGGACCAGCTTGGACGCAATGAGGACCATGAAGACGGCATGGACGTGGAAGGGTTTTGATACTGCTCAAAATTTATATAGCGAGAGCATAGAAAATTGAGGACATGTAATGGACCGTCTGCTGACCTAGGCAGACCGGGTTGACGTATTAGGGATGCAGCGAGGACTTGGTTGACACATTACCAACACAGCGAGGACTTGGTTGACTGGGTGGTGGGAATAGGGAGGAGCTACACCTGCTCATGAGTTACCACTCTCATTTTGGTTCCTGAGCATCATGAGTCCACAAATCCTGCACCAGATGGTCCTGCTCCATGGACAACTGGCTGTGCTGGATGCTAATGTTGCTGCTGTTTTGCTGGCTAAGAGAAGACGGATAAAAAGAAGGAGAAAAGACAGAGCATGCTGAGTCAGAGAATGGTTAAATCTAGAAAGCAGGCTCCAGTTTGGTCATTACCAAAGAGTGATGGAAAGTCTGAAGTTAACTGAGGATGACTGTACAGCAGCTGGAGAACCACTGAGGAGAGAAGAGAGGGGAGACCTGAAGTGACAGGAAGCAGCGCATCCTACTAGCATTACATGAGTGTACTGCGCACCAGTTGGGCGCGTGGCGGGAGCCTAATCACACGCGTGTTATGCACATAGTTAAACCTGATTGTACCCAGTAATATCATAGTAAGGTCAAGGGAGGTACGCAGTAAAGGCTTGGTAGATATGTAGCAGTGGAGAGATTTTGCATTTCCACCACGTCTCCATTACGTCCTCAAAATTTTTCTGAACGTGTTGAGAACCTGCTGCATGTAGTAAGGGCTGCCTCTGGTGTGGTGGGGCCTTTAAGAGTTTATTTCCTTGAATTACTTTCACCACCAGGGCTGGCTTTAGGCATAAGCAACACCAGCAATAGCTTAGAATTCCAGAAAAGGTGTATGCTATTGTTAGTGATGACTTCACACATTTACCAAAATATTTTTGACTACATAGGTAGTTTGTAAATAGTTATCTATTTATTCATTCATATTTTATTTATTTATTTATTTTTTAAAATCAACTGCTCAATTAACAAAACCTTATTACCTGCTAAACCTTTAGGAGCCTTACTGCCTCTAGTACCAATGCAGCTGAGGCTACATTGCTGGGAGACAAACCAGCCCTGTTCATCATTCTTTATCACTTATTTCTCTCTACGCCTGTGACAGTAACTTTTTGCTGCATGGAGCAGAAATTAGTATTTGGAGAATATGCTTCTCAGCATGCTTCTTTCTACAAAACTTATTATCAGTGTTCATATTTATATAAAAAAGATTCCTAGATGACAGAGCATTTTTTTCTACTTACACTGCATTATAAACTTCTCTTTCTCTATTATATTCAGAAGTCCATTTACTTTTCTCCAAAGAATTGAGAGATTTCCAGTGATCCAGGGTTTTGGCAAATACCTCTGAAAATATAAAAGCACAACTGTTCATTTTGAATATTTTGCTGTAATGTACCTAACATAACAGATAAATAACTGAAATTATCTTGCTATGAAAAATAAATTAATTAATGAAAATAAAAGCTATACAGGAACAAGCCTTCTGATTCTGAATATTAGGTACCTGCTTTCATATACATTTTATCACTAGCAATACCTGACCACTGTGCTGTATGGTGCCAAAACAAGAAATATGTTAATAGTGGAAGGGAAACTAAATGTAATGGAAACACAGTCTTTGAGGAATGTGTGGAGTAACATGGAGGGCCAGAATAGGAAGTGAGGTGGTAAGAAGCACTGGTGTTTTAACATGGAGCGCCAGAATAGAAAGTGAGGTGGTAAGAAGCATTGGTGTTTTGAGAGTTGGCTGGGTGGGTCGATTAGTGTGTGTCAAGATGGTTTGTGCATGTAGAGAAAACTGAGGGCAGTAAACTAGTAAAAAGAAAAATGAGGTCACACCTGAAAGGGATGAACTGTGTGAAGAGGGCACTGAATGAGAAAAGTAACTGTGCAGCAAGAATGATTTTGTGTGATAGAGATGAATGGAGAGTGGCAGTGGTGAATGCATGAAAATTAAGCTGTCTCATCTGCTCCTGGGAAGGGGTGGGGGCACAACTGCTGAGCCCATTGGTGTAAGAATACAGTTAGGGTGTGAGGGACTCTGTAAGAAGTACCCTGCATCTGCTGTGGGCTAAGGATTGGAGTAGTTGTAGGGTGGGGAAAAGTCTCATTATGAAGGAGCAGAGGTAAACCTCTGTATGCTGCCGGGCCTTGCTATGGAAGTATGTGGCCAGCTGTGCTATGCCTATGCTCCTGGGATGTAGTGGAGTGATCCATAAGGCTATCCCTTTCCACCAGGAGGCTTAGCGTGTGAATGATGGATGGATGAGTCAAAGGGGGCTTTGTCTAGGCCACCCCATGTGGGACTGCCAGCCTGGTATATGGATAGGCTGATCAATACCTGAAGACATTATCTACCAAGAGTAAGAATACACAAGTTTCTACTACAATGAAAAAAAGTTTTGTAATATAAGAAAAATGCAATTAGCCTTTAATTATTTTTAAATATGAAGTAATCTACAATTCAAGATTGGAAAAATTAAATTTATTTTATTAAATTTTATTAAAATCAGAAGATTTAAATATAATTTGGTTTAACTCATAATTGCTAAATGATAATTTCAGGACAATGAAAAAGAAAAGAAAAAAGATATTTCCTACTTCTTAAATGACTACCATACTTGTCTTTAGACAAGTTTCTTGAACATTAGCATGGATATCCACTAAGAACCTTCTAGGGAGCAGAGATAATGTTGTAGAAATGTATACATCTCATCTTTGTAGCACTATGTGGTACACTTTCCTTGTGGTATGGTACAGATAACTAGATACAGTATGTGACAGTGAAAGAGGAAAGAACTAAAGGATTAAAATAAACAAAGAAATAAAGAAGGACACAAATAAGTAACTTCTGGCATAACCAGTTCCTAGAGGGAATTCTTAGGGAACAGGAATAAGACAAAAAACACAGGTGGATGCAGTGCCCAGTCATCTGCTCCTAAGAACTTGCATAATGCATCACACCAAAAGATACTATCAATTACATGTTAATATTTCATTCAGTATAAAAATTTAACAAGTAATACCTTGATTTGTCAAGTTGGGATACTTTTTATTAAATTCTTCAATTCGGTCCTTAATGAAGCGAACGTGAGGTGCAAGGGGACGCTTGGGGGGCTCTGGCAGGCCAAGCTGTTGTGCCACACTCTGTTTGTATGCCACCGACAGCACTCTGTGAAGATAAAACTTTTGAATTATTACTTTATACAGCATTGGTCTACAGCAAACTGGTTACTTTCAGGACCTTGTCTGTTATTGTGTATACTGAAATGCATGTATACTTTGTTAGTCATGTTTATGGATTCCAGGATTATAACAAGCATTAAATCTGCTACCTGACAAAACTTATTCAGTAGAGGTAAGAAAAAGTGTACTTTGATAGCTCTGTTCTTGCCTAAGGAAATAATTAAGTAGCTATCATTTTCATACAGGTGAACCAGAAAATTCAATTCTGTGAGTAGCAGAGCTAAGTAATAAAAGAGGCTTGGCACAAGAGTAACTCTGAACATTTTCCTACCTAGCCACTGCACTAGAGGTGATCAGGATGCCCCTGTCTACCTAACATTGCCACTGCATCACCCTTATTCTAAAATTTCTCCTCTTTGGTAGTGCTTGAGCAAGCCATAAGTACCAGTGAGATAGTGTAGATGACTTCTGGGAGTGTTGAGGGAGATGCTGTACAAGGAAGAGGCAAAGGATGGGTTCACTAGCAGCCTATGTTAAGACTGTCACAGACTGACAAGTCTAATTTTTTCCAACTTGAGGTGTAAGGTACCTCAAGGATTTAACTATTTTTGTGCATAAAATTTGGTGTGGCTTGAGCTAATGTGATAACTTTCTAAAAACCTTTTTTTGTTCTATTTAGACGGGAAACGTCCCTTTAACGGGATACCAAGCACCGGTGCCGGGCCATGCATATCCTGCAATTATCACAGCTCTTAAAACACTACAGAAAATATATATATTTGTAAAATTAATAACCTAAATACAGATAACACAGCGCAGCCTTGCCCTCGCTCAGGGCAGAGCTACTGAGACATGCCCAACCCACACAACACTAAAGCCTTAATACTGAAGCGTTCCCAAAATATACGTCCGTCCCAGCTCTGACACCACGCCTCCTGCAATGCCAGACACCCCACACCCTAGCCATCACACGCCCTACCAAAATAACACCCAGACGGTGAATAAAAACGAATGACAAACACAAACAATTCAAATCTTGCAACACCAAACTCCCAATACAACACATGGACTTATCTATCATTTAATTGACATTTCACTATTGACATTCACTTCCAGGGCCCTCCAGGACTGTAGATGAGCGTTGCACATACCCAGGGGCCTCTGCGTGTCTAAATAAAGCCCTGCCGAGGAAGGACTGGTGGACCACGCAGAGCCGAGCCAACGCCATGTTTAGTGTTTACAGCATCAGGAATCATCGTCAGCAGCAGCAGGCCGACGGTTATGGAGGGGCTTTGTAACGGCTTCCTTTCCTACATTGGCTCTTTTTTATTGATGTTGATTATTTTCTTGTTCTTTCTGTTCTTGTGCTAGTTCTTCTTCTTCTTCTTCTTCTTCTTCTTCTTCTTCTTTCTTATTCTTGTTCATGATCTTCGTCATCATCATCATCATCATTATCATCACCATCGTCATCATCATCACCATCATCATCATCATTATCATCATCATCATCTTCCTCTCCTTCTTCTTCTTCTTCTTCCTCTTCTTCTTCTTCTTCTTCTTCTTCTTCTTTTCTTCTTCTTCTTCTTCTTCTACAATTTTCTTATTACTATTTTTTTTTCGTAATTCTCTCTCTCTCTCTCTCTCTCTCTCTCTCTCTCTCTCTCTCTCTCTCTCTCTCTCTCTCTCTCTCTCTCTCTCTCTCTCTCTCTCTCTCTCTCTCTCTCTCTCCCGATCTATCTATCTTTTCACACACACACACACACACACACACACACACACACACACACACACACACATATATATATATATATATATATATATATATATATATATATATATATATATATATATATATATATATATATATATATATATATATATATATATATATATATTATCCATCTGTTCCGCGTCCTCGGTCCAAAGATTTACACACTCAACTGAGACGTTAAATAATGTGCGCACGGTCAGTTTGTTTCACCTTGTTCATGTCAGTGGGTTAAAACAGGATTGAGGGAATATTGTGCAATTATTTCAAATGACGCAGACAGCAAGGAAATAAAAAGACGACACTGAGTGATAAAATAAGTGAATGTAAATAAACTTTATGCTGGACTGAAGTGATTTTCTTTGTTATTTTTATTTATTCATTTATTTATTTATTTTATGGAAGAGGGTTACTGGTCAAGAGCAAAAAACTTTATAATAAAAAGAAAAAGGCTCACTTAAATGCCAGTTCTCAAGGCGACGTCAGATAGAATGAACAAATAAGAGAGGATAAGAGTCTTGAAACTTCTTTCTTGAAAAAGTCCAAGTCACAGGAAGGAG
>NC_087162.1:4082500-4092500 GCF_035594125.1 Scylla paramamosain | reverse complement strand
TAATGACGACGTTAATATAAAAGAAACTGCACGTCAGCTAAATCCTATTCTCTCTTCCTCGAGGTATGACGTGCGATGGATAGATAATTTTCTTGTACTTTCTGAGGCAAAGAGGCAAAGGGAGTGTCAAACGTTACCTTCTTCTTCTCATGCCTCTAGTCCTCTAAGCAAAGTCGGTTGCAAGTAAAATCATGGGCGCATCACTGAGTCAAGGTCCAAAGTGTCTATTTTTCCCCGGCGAGGTCGCGTGAAGCAATCGCGGTACCGGTCATTCAGATCATCGCTTGCTCATGGCTCTGCCTGGCGCCGTGATGCATGCCAAGCCAAGCCCCGTGCATCCGTCTCTCATCCGCCAAGCAACCGCGCCGCCTGCACTGGGTGATGCTAGTGTTGGGTGGCCTTCCTTTAAGTCAACAAGCAAATAATATTAATTTTATCCTCCTTTTTTCTGACTTCCTGCATCTCCTTCTTCTCCTCCTCTTCTTGTTTTTTTTTTCCTTCTCCTTGTTCCTTTTTTTTATGCTTCCTGGTCCTCCTAATCTTCCTCCTCCTCCTTTTTTTTTTCTTTCTTTTTGTTCCTCTTCCTCTTTTTCTTCCTTCCTTCCTTCCTTCCTCCTCCTCCTCCTCCTCCTCCTCTTCCTCCTCTTCCTTCTCCTCTTCCTCTTCCTCTTCCTCCCTCCCTCTTCTCTTCTTCTTCCTTCTTTTCTTACTTCCTCCTCCTTCTCCTACTTCTTCTCCTCCTTCTCCTTCTTCTCCTCCTCCTCCTTCTCCTCCTCCTCCTCCTCCTTTACTATCCTGTCTCCTCGCCCTGGTAGTTAGTATAGAATAGTTGTACAAACAACCTAGTAGGAACAAAGTCTGTTTTGTCTTTCCGTGTATTCCTTTATATTCCTCCTCCTCCTCCTCCTCCTCCTCCTCAGAAAAATAGCAGATGATATTCAATATAGAAAAAAGTAAAATTCTACATATCGGAAGCAACAATGTTCAAGCGATACATGTAATGAATAACTTGCCACTCTCAAGCGCTGATAAAGAAAAAGATCTTGGTGTCTTTGTGTCAAAAGACCTAAAGCCGAGTCAACACTACACAGAAACAGAAAAGACAGCAAATAAATTAGTAGGGTTCATTGGAAGAACCTTTAAATTTAAATCAGAAAAGGTTATACTTGCCTTATATAATTCACTGGTACGCCCTCACCTAGAATACTGTGTACAGTTCTGGTCACCATATTAGAAAAGATATTGAAAAACTAGAAAAGACACAGCGCAGTCACAAAGATGATTCCAAGATTGCGTAATAAGCCGTATGAAGAACGACTGGAAGAACTAAACCTATTTAGTTTAACAAAGCTCAGGATAAGAGGAGACCTAACTGAAGTGTTCAAGAATTTTGAAAGATATAGTAACATCGATGCAAATAAATATTTTACCATTAATCATTCTAATCTAACAAGAAATAGTGAATTCAAGATTATACCAAAACGTTTTAAATCCCTCGAGGCCATACATTTTTTTTCTTTAATCGTACAGTAAATATATGGAATAAACTTTTTGCAGAAATCGTAAACAGCAATTCTACTGAATCATTCAAAATAAAATAGACAAATATTTAAAAACTAATTCCCAACAAGCTCTCTTCGTGTCCGAATAATCACTAAATTCACTAATAAACTCTTTTATTTTACAGACACCAATTTTATTGTAAATTGTGTTCATTTTCAGATAGGCGTATAGAGATCCTATGAAAATTCCGTGTCAGTTTTTCCATATTGCATGGTACTTTTCCCAACTATTTCCATGCCAGCGCAAGCTGGAGGGATTGGTGGGTGGGGAGGAGCCTTCTGCTATGCCGTCCTGTCTCTCTTCCCTGCAGCTAGTTAGAAGTAGTTACCGAACAGCCTTGCAAGGACCAAAAGGTCTGTTGCTGTTTGGCTTTCCTTTGTATTCCTTTGTATTCTTTCTCCTCCTTATTTCCTTCTTTTCTTTTCCTTATTTTCCTTCTTTCCTCCTCCTCCCCCTTCTCTTCCTCCTTATTTCCTTCTTTTCTTCTCCTTATTTTCCTTCTTTCTCTCTCCTTTTCCACCTCCTCCTCCTCCTCCTCCTTCTTCTGTTCTTCCTCCTCCTCCTCCTCCTCCTCCTCCTCTTCCTCCTCCTCCTTCTTCTGCTCTTCCTCCTCCTCCTTCTCCTTTTTCTGCTCTTCCTCCCCCTCCTCCTCCTTTTTCCGCTCTTCCCCCTCCTCCTCCTCCTCCACCTCCTTCTCCTTCTCCTCCTCCTCCTCCTCCTCCTCCTTCTTCTTCTTCTTCTTCTTCCCCTTCTCTCTCGAATTACAGTATAAATCTAATCAACACACTATTTAGTTTTCAACAAATGTGTCACAATGAAATCGTAGTTAATTCATGCCGGGCACTGTACTTCCTCTCCTTTGCTTTATTTAGTAAGGACGCGGCCTCGCCCTTATCTCCCTTCCCTCTGCTGGTAGTACATTTACGACCGTAGCAAGAAAGCAGTCTAGACTCCCTCGACCACGTACGTATTTACACACACACATACACACACACACACACACACACACACACACACACACACACATATACACACAGACGGACACGAATGTTAAAAAGTACAAGTAGATCAGGTGTCTGGGTACAACAGCTCCTTGACTCACCTTCTCAGACTTCCTTCCGGCTCAGGGGCGCGAGTTACCTGGGCAGACGGCGGCCTCGCGCAAAAAAAAAAAAAAAAAAGTATATTTCTTCAGTTCATGCATCGTGTTTCCTTGCGACTGCACAAGTGTATTAACAAGGCAAGGGTGAGTGAAAGTGAAAACTCAGCAGTGGAAACAGTAAGACTTGGCCTCCAATAGCTCTGAGAGAGAGAGAGAGAGAGAGAGAGAGAGAGAGAGAGAGAGAGAAAGTGGAGTGAAGACATAACTAGTTCACGTCAGATTCGTATGTTCACTGAGGCAAGGCGGTAACTTCCTTCGTTTGTGCACTGATACACTCGCATGCAGGCGTCTCCACAACCCTTCATGACCATTACAGGAGTGTCGCGTCATTCTTGACAGTTTATTGAATGACTTGCCACTTAATGGCAAAAAAAAAACAAAAAAAAAACACGTGATCACAGATATCTTGTCCTCTAAACCCGTCTCTCTCTCTCTCTCTCTCTCTCTCTCTCTCTCTCTCTCTCTCTCTCTCTCTCTCTCTCCTCTCTCTCTCTCTCTCTCTCTCTCCCCAGATGTGGCCAGTACACACAGATGACCTTGACAGACAGCCTTGTGGATCCTCTCTCTCTCTTTCTCTCTCTCTCTCTCCCCTCCCCACCACTGGCTTCACCTACCAGAGGCCTCCACCTTTCAATACCAGCGCCTCTGACTCTAAGAGCTTCCTACTTCCTTCCACTCATCCTCGTCCGCTTCAGTGAACCAGGGAGAAAGTGAACGAAAAAAACAAATCTACGTTTTGTTGTTATATTTTGTCTCTTGTTTTCTCCATGATGTGCGAAGTAAAAATTAATGTACCAGACCGGATGAGGCAGGGTGAAGCCAAAACAGGACTTGTTGTTGAGCTTCTTTAAAAGGATCGTCACTCTTGAGGAGGACGGTATTGAGATGCACTGTACTTGGCAGGCAACGGCAATAAAGCGATACGTTCACATTTTATTTACAAGTTACTCAAGAGAATTGTTCTTTCATCACACGGGACGACACAATCTGGTATGCAAATCTCGAAGGTCCCGGTCCTCATTAGGCTGTTTGTCCCTGAGACCCATTAAGAGTTTAGTGGGCGTGGTGAATGCCGGCGATACATCCTGCATTGTATATTATCATCAGCCTCTATAAGCAGAGATGCACGCACGTAGACTGACAGACAGACAAACAGACCGGCAGGTAAAGATAAACACACACACACACACAAACAAAAAGACAGATATGGAGAAACATATAAACAAACAAAGAAACAGACAAACCGTGAAACAAAGACAGTTATCGACACATTACGTAGGCAATCACAAAGTGTTGCACTTCAGTGACGATGCTGGCGATCTCACTGATTTCTTTCTTTTTTTTTAAGATTTTGTTAATGAAGAAAACTTACGAGGATTCCTCACTCACATTATATATATATATATATATATATATATATATATATATATATATATATATATATATATATATATATATATATATATATATATATATATATATATATATATATGAACACATAAAAGAGCTCCCAAGATAATTATACCACAGTCGCACATGGTACAAAGGGTGTTTTTATTCAAATGTACTAAGATAGGGAGAGTAGCGACGCCACTCTCTCTCTCTCTCTCTCTCTCTCTCTCTCTCTCTCTCTCTCTCTCTCTCTCTCTCTCTCTCTCTCTCTCTCTCTCTCCGCCAGTGGTGAAGGAAAGTGATGTTTTTTGATACGGTGTCCTCAATTCCTTCTGGTGACGTGCTTTAGTAAGTCCAGTTTCTAGGAGAGAGAGAGAGAGAGAGAGAGAGAGAGAGAGAGAGAGAGAGAGAGAGAGAGAGAGAGAGAGAGAGAGAGAGAGAGAAAGAGAGATTCAAATATTCCATTAAATAAACAAAGAAAAAGAGAGATATAAACTGAAAGTAGGAACAAATTAGATCAATGTTGTTGTTGTTGTTGTTGTTGTTGTTGTTGCCAGAAAATAAGAACATAAGAAAATAAGGGAAGCTGCAAGAAGCCATCAGGCCTACACGTGGCAGTCCCTGTATGAAACATAGCTACTTATTTCCACTACCATCCCCACCCATGAATTTGTCTAATCTTCTTTTAAAGATCCCTAATGACTCAGTACTAACAACCAGATTACCGAGTCCGTTGCATTCATCTACTACTCTATTTGATAACCAATTCCTTCCTATCTCTTTCTTAAATCTAATTTTTTTGAAGTTTGAATCCGTTATTTCTTGCTCTATTCCTGATTATTGATCATGAGAATTTTGCTTACGTCCCCCCTTGTTATATCCCCCTATGTTGTTGTTGTTGTTGTTGTTGTTGTTGTTGTTGTTGTTGTTGTTTTTGTTGCTGTTGTTTTGTTTTTTTGCTGTTGTTGTTGTTGTTTTGTTGTTGTTGCTACTGCTGTTATTGCTGTTATTGTTGTTGTTGTTGTTGTTGTCGTTGTTGTTGCTTTGTTGTTGTTGTTTTTATTGTTGTTGTTGCTGCTGTTGTTCTTGTTTTGTTGCTGTTGTTGTTTTGTTGTTGCTACTGCTGTTATTGTTGTTATTGTTGTTGTTTTTATTGTTGTTGTTGTTGTTGTTATTATTGTTATTGTTGTTGACTTGACTTTTCCATTTATTTTATTTATCTATTAATTCATTTTGTTATTATTATTTTTACCCGAGGCACGTGATCAACCACGCGGGCCCATCACTGTGGCGCAATAGGTCCACTGAGTCTGTCCTAAGCGACCTCAACCTCCCTATATAGAATACCAAAGGCCTTACGCATAGGTAGCAGCCTCAAATGTACTGCAGAATTATAGGCAGGTTAGCAAAGAATTATCCTTTGGGGCACATTGATCTTTTATTTCATTAATTCATCACTGTTTACACTCTCCAAACTTCGCATAATCAGTATTGGTGGAGTGAAGAGCGTTAAAAATCTACGTATAATGGTATTGAATGAGAGACAAGAGATGGTTTTCATTTCCTTGATATCCTGAGAGAAATTAAATCCTCTTATTGCATCTAAAATTAAATTAAACTGATGCCGTGGCAGAGTTAATGAGCTGAAGGAACTGATTATCATTGTCACCGAAACTGCCATTTGTCCCTCCACGCGATGATGGAAATACTGAAGGAAAGAACGAGAGATACAGGAGTAGATGAAAATATACATTATCGGATTTTTTTCTTTTTTTTCTATTTATTCTTTTATCATTCTTTACTGAAGGAATATGTTATCATTACCATTTGTATCTTGTAACAAAGAAAACACCAAGAAGAAGAAAGAAAAGAAAAAAAAAAGTAATGAAAAGGAGAAAAATCAGGAATTAATTTTTATTTCCGTAATTCATATTTTTTGTACTCATCATTCTCACTTCCTGCTCATCCGGAAAAAAAAAAAATGTAAACAAAACATGATTCTTTTTATTTTTATTTTTCCTTTCCGTTCTTATAATAATCATGCTAGTCATTCAGAAAAAAATAAACAAAAATTTTCTCTCTCTAATTCTTGTTATTATTCTTATACGTACCTATTATTGCCACTCCTTGAATAACAGTGACGATAAAACACATTTTCTTCTGCATCATCACTATTCGTATATTCATCTTTTACTGTTAATCATACAGTATAAAAAAGCTTCTTTCTCTCCAAGTCTTATCTTTATCATTATAATTATTACTCTTATCCTTCAGGTCCCTCAGAGTGTATTGTTATCATCGCTCCTATCTCCCTGGTCATTGAGACACAGTGGAGCAGAGGCCAAGCGTCTGTCTGGTCCACGGCGGCAAGGTCACGTCCAAAGCCGCGGCCGTGAAAGTACGACGCCACAGGAATGAAATCAGCGGAAGTGTTCTAGTTCCACTGATAAAGGCAACACAGTATTGTCAAGGAAACACCTGAGTTAAAAAGTATACCAGTGGACAATTGAATGAAGTGAGTCAGTAAGTGAGACAATGACTGGAAGGTTGAGTGGTAAAGTTGAAATGTTAAATGGTCGTAATCTTTCGTATTTGGAGTCGGTGATGCTTAGCAGTGCCCAAGAGACCAGCAGGCTTTAGTGTTTTAATGTTGAGTGATGGTGAACGATGATTTGTAAAACGCTATGCACCATACTCAATAATATATGCACACAATACTTCATGATTTATTTTTTTTTTAAGTTTTACAATTTAACTCAAGTAACGGTTAGGTATAACATAATTTTTCTTATCTTTTGATAAAACAAAAGTTGTGAATTTTGGTTATAATTTTAATTAGTATGTTTTTTTTTTTTCCTTTTCTATTCGTTTACTGTAGTCTTATGTATTTTCTTCGTCAGCAAAATGTTATGGTTCATTATTCACGATTTTTCTTACCTTTTGACAAAAATAAAGTTGTGAATTTTTGTTCATTTTGCTTCGTATGTTTTTTTTTTCTTTTTCTATTCTTTTATTCTAGTTTTGTGTAGGTTACTTCATCAGCAAAATGTTTAAGTTCATTATACAGGATGACATAATAAATTATACATAATTCCATATCATAACAATCTCCCGCAAATAATCTATCAAAAAGTTATTCTATGCGACACTGCCAAAACTTAATATCCTGCAGCACACATTCATCCCAGCCTGCCGTTGTGAAATATAACTTTGTACAACACACACGCGTTGCCTTCACACTCCCTCGAACCCTCACGCCGACTATAAACACCTGATATTTGTTTCACTCTTCGTGCATTTTACACCTGTTAAGATTACGCTCACCTGGCACCCCCGAGGGTATACAGAGAGAGAGAGAGAGAGAGAGAGAGAGAGAGAGAGAGAGAGAGAGAGAGAGAGAGAGAGAGAGAGAGAGAGAGAGAGAGAGAGAGAATCACAGAGACACACAAACACAAGTAGACATCAACCAATCAAACAAATAGACACACGGATATATGTAGACAAAGAGACAAAGAAAACTGGTTTTTAAATCATAGCAATCCCTTAGTGTTCAATCACAGCTGTTTGACTGACCACACTACACTACTACAGCATTAGAGAAAACTGCCTACATAATAAAAGAAATTTATAATACTCGTAATCTACTGAGAGAGAGAGAGAGAGAGAGAGAGAGAGAGAGAGAGAGAGAGAGAGAGAGAGAGAGAGAGAGAGAGAGAGAGGGGTGGGGGGATGGAGGGGTCTTAAAGCACAGATCTGTATAATTCCGAAAAAAATAAATAAAATATATCTAAAGTTTTAATAAAGTACAGACAAAAATGCGTGCAATACACCAGTCATGACGTTGTCTCCTCTTTTCACAACCCCCATTCTCTCTCTGTTTTATCTGACTAGCGCTCCCCACCCACTTATCCTCTCCGAGCTGTCACCTGTGATCCTTCCCCACCCTCGCGTCGTCCCACCTGTGCCATCCCCACCACTTCCGCTTGGCGCTCCCTCTTTCTTCCACGTGGCCCATGAAGCCAAATACTCCTCTTCCAACACATCCACTGGCACGTGTACTGAGACTACTGGCATCACACACACACACACACACACACACACACACACACACACACACACACACACACACACACACACGCGCGCGCGCGCGCGCATATACATATGATGCAAACGCAGACATGTAACATAATGATTCGCCAAAAGACTTGGAGGCAGTATCATAAAACACAGAAATTTTAAAGTAAAAAGATGACAAACTGTTCTTTCTCGTGTTTAATTTTTCCCTACCTGGTCATATTTTCCCATACACGTGAGATTTGTCTCCCCGACACCCTTGCCCGCCAGTCCGTAGCGCCAGTCACCGCAACACGCTGACCGCCAGATGATGTTGAGCAACTCGTGACGGGCAGCGAGTAACACCTCATGCTGGCGAGATCCGCACGGCTTCGGCCCGGCGTTGTGAGGCAGCGTTGTGAGGCGGCGCGAGAAAAAAGAAGTGTGTTTTCTTCGTTTTCTTCATCCACGTAATACTAGCTTCGTGCGCGGGTTCATTATACTAAAACACACCACTTTCTCCAGCGTTTTTTTTTTTTTTTTTCCCGCATATGTAGCGTGGTGTTTTCTTTGTGAACATAAACAATACAAGATCAGTTAGTTATTCTGAAGTGCAGTACATTTCTGAACTGCCTGTGATACTGACTTCAAGCATCGTTCAAAGTTGTGGTTTGTGTTGATGCATGAAGAGCACGTCACTTGAGATCCACCGTCCAGTGTACTCATCCATACCCACACTTTAAATTAGATATGTTTCAGTCACTACATGAATCATAGTCCTGATTATTTCTCGTATTAATGTCTATTATTATTGAAATGTATTTTTGCAATGATTTTCTTTTATTATTACATATATTGGCAACAAATAACCTCGGTTGTTTCAACACCACGAAGAAATTCTCACCATGCATCATCACCATCATCATCATCATCATCATCACATACACGGGAATATTACGACATGAGCTCTCTAGTGTTCAGCAAATGTACGGTACTACACGTTACACAAGTCAGTCACCTCCCATAGGACAATATATTCACTCAAAATCTGTACTATCGTGAGGGAAATAGAAGACGGAGACCAGGGAGTAGGAGAGGGAAGCGGGGGAGGGGAAGGGAGGGGCAAGAGCCAGGTGTGAGGTGACGGTGTTATGAACAGGTAGGTACACAACGCGAAAAAGGGGAGTCGGGTGAGGGACCTTTTCGAGGACACTTTCACTTATTGCGTGGGGGAGAGGGAGGCCGATCGGAACGTCTACAGGCAGTGGGAAGAGAAGCGTGAATGTACGTACATACTGACCTCACACACCTCCTGACTCATCCGCACCCTTGTATTCCATCGATTGGAACGTCTACTGGCAGTGGGGAAGAGGAGAGTGAATGGTACAGGCCTCACACACACCGCTAGACTCACCCACATCCTGTCATTCTCTCCTCACTCCTTACTTCCCTCTTTCGATTATTCCTATCTGAGGGCTGAATGATTTTTCTGTTGACATTTTATTATACCGTGTCACTACGATATGCAATTTACAACGTTAAGAACAATGTATGAAATCTTTCTAAGCTTCACCTCTCTTCTCTAGCTAAAACAGTTTTTAAGAAGTTAGGTGTTCTGAGACGTCTCCGCCAGTTTTTCTCACCCTTTCAGCTGCTACCTCTGTACAAGGGCCTTATCCATTCATGTATGGAGTATGCTTCACAAGTCTGGGGGGTTCCACTCATACCGCTCTTCTAGACAGGGTGGAATCAAAAGCTTTTCGTCTCATCAACTCCTCTCCTCTAACTGACTGTCTTCGGCTTCTTTCTCACCGCAGCAATATTGCATCT
>NC_087162.1:3975000-4072500 GCF_035594125.1 Scylla paramamosain | reverse complement strand
TCCCAGCCATGTCTCTTTCTGCGTTTGGTTCAGCCATCTTGGATCTGAGACCTACTTTTCAACCTTCTGCTTCCTCTTCTATAACAAATGCTTTATTTCCCTTTTGTCTTCTTAATATTCTTCCTATATATCTCTTTTTTTTTTTTCTCTCAATTCAAAGATTTATCAAGCCATATAGTAATTTCTGACATATTTATTGAACGATTAGTTATCTCTAACTTATAATGTGAGGCCCAATCAGAGGAAATAAAACATGTGATTAAAGTTTAGTTCCTTTTTACTATCCTACCACTATATATATATTTTTTTTATTGCTACTACCACTGCTATTGCTACCATCACCATTACCACCACCACCACCACCACCACCACCACCACTACTGCTACTTCTACTACTACTACTACTACTACTACTACTACTACTACTACTACTACTACTACTACTACTACTACTACTACTATTATTACTACTACTACTGCTACTACTACTACTACTACTACTACTACTACTACTACTACTACTACTACTACTACTGCTACTACTACTACTACTACTACTACTACTACTACTACTACTTCTACTACTACTACTACTATTGCTGCTACTACACTTATTACTACTACTACTACTACTACTACCTCTACCACTACTGCTACTACTACTTCTACTACTACTACTACTTCTACTACTATTACTACTACTACTACTACTACTACTACTACTAATCCGACATCGATAACTGAGTTTCATTGATGGAATGCATACGAGTGTTGCACAAATAACCATCTCGCATGGCGGCTTCCGCTGTTTCAGACTAAACAAATGTTTTAGAATAGTTTAATTTCTAGAGTGATAATGATCATAATGGGTTCCATGTGCCTCATGTTGATCCGTTCACTGAGAGATCCGAAGTTAGAACCCTCACCAATTTAGGCTTGTCACTTTTGCGCTTGAGAACTGAACGTCACATGAATATTTACATAAATAGTGTTCAGAGCTTCTTTCCAGGTGTTATATTACTCCAGCTTCACCTAGTCATCAGGATAACTACAAAATATGTGATTCATACATAAACTCGCATTCTTTAATGCAATATTCTCTCGTTGAAAATATTTTCAAAGGCCACATAAATAATTAAATGGTTTTCGTTTTTTCTTCTTTCAATAATGGTGCACAGTCCAAGTTGAGCTATAATCATAATTATGGAAACGTCTTCGAAGACACTATGAATAACTTCCAGGAGAGCTTGTCAAAAGTATTTTTTTTTTATGTAGGAGTGTCACTGGGCAAGGGCAACAAAAATCCAATAAATAAAAAAGCTCACTGAGATGCCAGTCCCAGAAAAGGGTCCAAAGCGGTAGTCAAAATTTGAAGGATAATTGTCTTGAAGCCTCCTTCTTAAAGGAATTCAAGCCGTAAGAAGGTGGAAATACAGAAGCAGGCAGGGAGTTCCAGAGTTTACCAGAGAAAGGGATGAATAACTGAGAATACTGGTTAACTCTTGCATTAGAGGGGTGTACTGAATAGGGGTGAGAGAAAGAAGAAAGTCTTGTGCAGCGAGGCCGCGGGAGGAGGGGAGGCGTGCAGTTAGCAAGATCAGAAGAGCAGTCAGCATGAAAATAGCAGCAGAAGACAGCTAGAGATGCAACATGGGATGCAATAGGACGGTAGTTTGAGGGATTAGAACGGCCACCCTTTTTAGGAACAGGTTGAATGTAGGCAAACTTCCAGCAAGAACGAAAGGTAGATGTTGACAGACAGAGCTGAAAGAGTTTGACTAAGCAAGATGCAAGCACAGAGGCACAGTTTCGGAGAACAACAGGAGGGACCCCATCAGGTCCATAAGCCTTCCGAGGGTTTAGGCCAGCGAGGGCATGGAAAACATCATTACGAAGAATTTTAATAGGTAGCATGAAGTAGTCAGATAGTGGAGGAGAGGGAGGAACAAGCCCAGAATCGTCCAAGGTAGAGTTTTTAACAAAGGGTTGAGCGAAGAGTTCAGCTTTAGAGATAGATGTGATAGCAGTGGTGCCATCTGACTGAAATAAAGGAGGGCGAGATGAAGAAGCAAAGTTATTGGAGATATTTTTAGTTAGATGCCAGAAGTCACGAGGGGAGTCAGATCTTGAAAGGTTTTGACATTTTCCGTTAATGAAGGAGTTTTTGGCTAGTTGGAGAACAGACTTGGCATGGTTCCGGGTACAAATATAAAGTGCATGAGATTCTGGTGATGGAAGGCTTAAGTACCTCCTGTGGGCTACCTCTCTATTATGTATAGCACGAGAACAAGCTGTGTTAAGCCAAGGTTTGGAAGGTTTAGCTCGAGAAAAAGAGTGAGGAATGTACGCCTCCATGCCAGACAGTATCACCTCTGTTATGCGCTCAGCACACAAAGACGGGTCTCTGACACGGAAGCAGTAGTCACTCCAAGGAAAATCAGCAAAATACCTCCTCAGGTCCCCCTAACTAGCAGAGGCAAAACGCCAGATCGCTTAGGGGGATCTTGAGGAGGGATTGGAGCGATAAGACAAGATACAGATATGAGATTGTGATCGGAGGAGCCTAACGGAGAAGAAAGGGTGACAGCATAAGCAGAAGGATTAGAGGTCAGGAAAAGGTCAAGAATGTTGGGCGTATCTCCAAGACGGTCAGGAATACGAGTAGGGTGCTGCACCAATTGCTCTAGGTCGTGGAGGATATCAAAGTTGAAGGCTAGTTCACCAGGATGGTCAGTGAAGGGAGAGGAAAGCCAAAGCTGGTGGTGAACATTGAAGTCTCCAAGAATGGAGATCTATGCAAAAGGGAAGAGGGTCAGAATGTGCTCCACTTTGGAAGTTAAGTAGTCAAAGAATTCCTTATAGTCAGAGGAGTTAGGTGAGAGATATACAGCACAGATAAATTTAGTTTGAGAGTGACTCTGTAGTCGTAGCCAGATGGTGGGAAACTCGGAAGATTCAAGAGCGTGGGCACGAGAGCAGGTTAAATCGTTGCGCACATAAACGCAACATCCAGCTTTGGATCGAAAATGAGGATAGAGAAAGTAGGAGGGAACAGAAAAGGGGCTACTGTCAGTTGCCTCAGACACCTGAGTTTCAGTGAGGAAAAGAAGATGAGGTTTAGAAGAGGAGAGGTGGTATTCTACAGATTGAAAATTAGATCTTAGACCACGAATGTTGCAGAAGCTAATGAAGAAAAAGTTGAGGGGGGGTGTCAAGACACAGGGTCGTCGTCAGAAAGGCAGTCCGACCTGGGGACATTTGTGGTCTCCTCCCCCAGATGGGGACTCCGAAGCTGGTGTAGTCGAGATAAGACGCCAAAGCGTTTGGAAATGTGACATATAGTAGTACTGTTCATATGTAAATAAAAAAAGATAATGCGTTACGGCTTTCGCCGCCCACACGGAGAAATACAGCTTGGCGGGACTATATAAACCATCGTGAACATTTTGGCTTCGCTTTTAATTTTTTTTACTATATTCCTCCAGCTTGATTGATTTGATATTTCTTTGACGTTAGAAAGCACTTCTTATTCACCTGGCCACACAAAAATGCCATGCACACCCTGATGGAAACTGACTATTGCGGTCACACATTCCACAACTTCCAGTCTCCGTGTCTGTGTCTTTCTCTTAACATGTATGGACCCACACTGACGTCACCAAGACAATGTTCGAACAATACTGATGCACAACACACGCGCGTTAAGGTTGTCCTGTCCATTCCTCTGGCCGCATTCTCTTTATCACTATTACTTTGGAAGGTCTCCATTATAGTGGCAGATGAACAAGGATTCTGTATCATCAATGGGAAAAAGTATCCATGAGAACCCGACTTATCTTTATTTTCATTATTATTTTTTTAGAACGGTCCTGATGAAAGAAGAAGGATCTGTAAAATTTAAAAATAGTCTTATATCTCAGCTAGTTTTTATCACGATTTTTACTGTGCTCCTTTGACAAAGTACGGTTCACATATTAAACCATAATACAGAAAGAAAATGCATGGTATATACATGGAGAGAGAGAGAGAGAGAGAGAGAGAGAGAGAGAGAGAGAGAGAGAGAGAGAGAGAGAGAGAGAGAGAGAGAGAGAGAGAGAAATCGCAAACAAAAGGATGATAATGCATTTTTAACAATCTCCATTGGAAAAAAGTTCAGATTATGTTCAAATTCAGGAAAATTAAAAGATAAGATTGGAACGCCTATACATACGTGAGCAGTGAAAACGTAATTCGAATACTGTTCAATATAAGGATAAAGAGACAGACCGATCAATGAGTTCTCTGGCTGGAATAAAAAAAAAAAAAAAAAATCCAAGCTCTCATTAGGACCATTTCTAATTGACGCAAAGATAAATAGTCGGATTTTCATGCATTTTTTTTTTCCAATTAATGGTGCAGAATCTTTGCTAAACTACCACGATAACCATGCATAAACTAGGTAGCCTTGAAAATTTTGTTTCTGTAAATATTTTGCTACATTTTTCCGCTCATGGGGAGGCTAGCTTTTTCTGCCCTTTTAACAACATATTTCCTAGATAGAGGAGGAGGACGGTGGAATCCTCACGGTGCTGGAGAGAGGGAGAAAAAGAGCGAGGATAGTAAGGGAGATGAAAGAGTTCTCTATACAGGCGTGGAGGAAACGTAACATGTTAGATGT
This sequence comes from Scylla paramamosain, assembly GCF_035594125.1. Lineage (NCBI taxonomy): Eukaryota > Metazoa > Arthropoda > Malacostraca > Decapoda > Portunidae > Scylla > Scylla paramamosain. The sequence continues at coordinate 4,067,843 of NC_087162.1, read as the reverse complement.
GTAGTTTTGGTCCCTGTGCTGTGCTCGCCCCTCTCCTTCTACAGGTAGTGGACGGACCAGAGCATAACACTGAAGGGAAGGAGAACCTTTCAAGCGATAAAAAAACGGAAGAGGTCACAAGAAGATGATGATGATCAAATGAATATCCACAACAGCTTCGTAAATTTGGTTAATCCTTTTGAGTCTTCTTCTTTGGAGACTGACACCTAAGTGAGCCTTTATTTTCATATATTTTTTTTTGTTTCCCTCGGCCGGTGTCCCTCTTACATAGAAAAAAAAATGAGAGACTATAATACGGTTTTTCATCATTGGTTTAGCCCATGGGTTCAGCGTCACCGGAGTGCACCGTGCAAAAAGGAGAATGGTGGCGGCGGCGACGAATCAGCTCCAGCCTCGCGTACACAGCTGTAAACACTAGGGTGGCGAGGGGCGCGGGGACAGTGTACGGTGACTACCTGGCCTTACCAATCCGTGCTGGCGCTTGCTCCGTGAATTTTGAGGTATGAGTAATCGTGCTTTGATTCGTGACCTTAAATACGAGCTTGGGTTGGTGGAATAACAGGTCGTGGTGAAGAGAGGTGAGTAATGATAGCAGACAAGGCCAGGAGGCGGCACTGACAGACCCACCCACGCCTCCTATCACTGCCCCGAATCCCGTTCCTGGTGAAGGGCACTCTGGCGTAACCTTAGTCACCCTACCCCCTCCTTTGACTATAGTGCCACGTGTTAAATTATTTGCATGAACATTAGTTTTTAGGGATCAATACGTTAGTTGTATAAGAATGTCACAATTCTCTAGGCTAAACAATTTTACGTCTTTTCAGGTGAAGGGCATTGTGATATAACCTTTCCTTCCTCTTGATTACAGTGCCATATGTTGAATTTTGTGTATGTTAAGTGATTCAGGGGCTAGATGTGTTTAATAAGATCTCATATAAATCAAAATTTTACATGTACCGTTTCTAGTGAAGGCACTCGGGTAGAGGTAACCTTTTCATAGTCTGAATTATGTTACTAGACTCTGAATTATGTACATATACAGGGTTTTCTTTTTTACTTCTTTAATAAGGATGTTACTTTTTTTTTTTAGACTTAGACCTAATTAAACTTTGTTTATGATGAAGGGCTTTTCTGATGTAACCTCCCCCAGATGCCCCACACACATTCAGTCAAGTGCAAATGCAAGGGTTTTTGAAGCAAATTATGCAGTTAGGTTATACTCCTAAACTTATTTAAACATAAACACTTAATAGCCCTGCTTCTGGTGAAAGGAACTTCAGAGTTTAAGATTTCTTGGGTCTTAGATTCTTTAAAAATATCCTTAGTTAGCTTAGCAACTTAAAATTTATATTCTTTCAAATGCCCTTCAATTCTCTTAGCATAATTATTTCCTGTTTTTCTTGGTGATAATTCTTTCAAAGTATACCTAAGCTCTCATAATTTATGTACTGAAATATTTAATTTAAGTTTTCCTGTGGATAAATTCTCTGACATATCCATAAACTCTCGAATATTTAATTCATTATATTCTTTTTAGGTATATTCTTTTAAGGATCCCTTAAAGTCAGTTTAAAAAAGTTAATTTATTTTCTTCTATAATTAGTACTACTTTGTATTCAAAACAGCTACTGGGTTTATGTTAGCACTGTAGTGACAACTGGGTGAAATTTTGGCTGCCATGGTACTGTTGTATACCCTGCTTGCCATCTGTGAAGTTCAAACCAAATACAGATGGTGAATCTCTTCCTTACATAACAAATACTTCCCTTGGGAAAGTCTTTCATGGAAAGATTGACTATTATATAACTTAATGGTAGAGAAAATTACTAAGGATAACTTGTTAATACAACCTTAAGATGATTAAAACTGGAAATAGACAACATAATGAGGATGATTAATAGCCAATTAAAATTTTAAAGAATGGACAAAGCTGGAATAAGATAAAATAAAGAGGCCTGTAAGGAACTGGCAAAACTGAAATGAGGCAGAATACTGAAGATATTTGTTTATTTCATCTGGAAAGTATGAACAAAGCTAGAATGAGACAAAATACTGAGATAATGATTGATTTAATTTGCAAAGAACAAACAAAAATATAATGAAAATCAATAAGTAATGAACCTTGTGCAATTTATATACATAAGCTGAGGTGCAGTTGCCAAACTCAGAAAAAAAAAAACTTCCATGAAAACAGCAATAAATATTAACACAAAAGAACAATATTGGTGTGAACAGGAAAATTTGAAAATAAGATATGGGAAGATAAGGTGTGGACTTCTTTGTCTTACTAGGAGTGATATAATAAAGTATATGGCATAAAATACCAAAAAATTAAATCAGCTGTTGTAATGGTTAGACACAAACACACACACACACACACACACACGGAGAGAGAGAGAGAGAGAGAGAGAACATTTGAACATTTATTAATAACTAACAATTAAAGTTGGGAGGTATATACATATATACATAGTGAGGCTTAATGTGACTGTAGTTAGCCTTTTTAAAGCAGAGCTTTTCAGGCAAAATGGTGAGTAATAATGGGCAAGTAAGTAATGTGGCAGATGGCAACAAGGATATAACATGTTGTACAGTTTATTTCCAACATTACATACTATGATTTATGAAGGTATTTACAATAAATGCTTACAAAACAAATATAATAGATAAATATGCAGTTATAATAGAGAGAGAGAGAGAGAGAGAGAGAGAGAGAGAGAGAGAGAGAGAGAGAGAGAGAGAGAGAGAGAGAGAGAGAGAGAGAGAGAGAGAATCTATCTGAGAAGGGTTAGGCACACACACACACACACACACACACACACACACACACACACACACACACACACACACACACACACACACACACTGAGTACAGACTCAGTGCGATTCCCACCATGGTGCGAGCCATCAATCAATAGTATTTCCCTCCTAGATTAGACTTACCTTTAGGATTAATGTTAAGTTTTTCCCCATCCCCTATGTACATTTTCAGTTTGTCAACTGCCTAAATAATAAACCGTTTATTATTATTATTATTATTTTTTATTATTACACACACACACAGACAGAAAGAGAGAGAGAGAGAGAGAGAGAGAGAGAGAGAGAGAGAGAGAGAGAGAGAGAGAGAGAGAGAGAGAGAGAGAGAGAGAGAGAGAGAGAGAATCTGTCTGAGAAGGATTAGGCTTATGAGAGTACAGGAGATTATTACTCTTAAGTTGTGTGCTATGTAAACTTAACTGTGAAAAAGTTTTCCTAAAAAGTGTTAGGTGTTACTATTCCAAAACAGTATAGCAGTAAGTGTTCTGCAGCCATGAGTTTTGTATTTCTTTTAGGAAAAGCTCTCTTTGAAATGACAAGGAGGAAAACGTAAGATGTTAAAGTTACATAATATAGTTATAAATATAAATTCAACTACAATGTGCAAAGGAATCATATCAAATGCTTGTTTCTGAAAGCTTAACTGTGCTGTAATCTTTCCTGAGAGAGTTTGTGGTGAATAATTTTAATGTCTTTGTTCCATCAGCAGTTTTGGGAGGATCTGAAGTTGTTTGCAAAGATGTTTGGAAGGATACTTGTTCTTAGTCTGCTCTGTGTGGCACTTGCTGACGACTTCTATGAGCTGCTGGGTGTTCCAAGAAATGCTGATGTTAAAGATATAAGAAAGAAATTTAAAGAAAAAGCCCTTTTGCATCATCCAGACAAAAACAAGGTATTTTAATTTTTGTGATAAAATTGATCTGAAATATTTCAAATATTGTAAGAACTTTCAAACCTGTTGAATATTAAGATGTGATATTTTGTAATTTTATGGCTTTCTCTGTGGGCAACCAAGATAGTGTACATGACTTGTTTGAGTTTACATATTTTCTTTTGATAGGATGACCCTGAGGCACATGAAAAATTTGTACGAATCAACCGTGCTTATGAGGTTCTCAAGGATGAGGATCTGAGGAAAGTGTATGACCTCCATGGTGAAAAAGGTCTGGATGGAGGAAGGTAAGATCATTATACAGAGGAATTGAAATTTATGAATAAGCTATTTTTTCAAAATCATTTGTAAGATGGAAGTCATAAGTAAGAATCAGGTACATTTTTTTTGTAAATATTAGTTTGCATTTGTAAATTTGGTAAAAGGACAAAAGCATTTCATTTGTAACTTGAAGATTTGTAAATTGAGGTTTACTCATGTGGTATTTCTAAATATATATAATGCTAGGGGATGTGAGAGATGGAAGAAAAGTAAGATTAAAAATGTTTGATTTAGCTGAGAAGATGAGATCAAGCAGTGAATGAAAGTATAGTATAAGTTATTGGATGATGAAATGATTATTTATTAATGGTTTTCTCCTTTAATTCCTTAGCCTTATTAATGGTTCTAATGTTTTGGAATTGCTTGGTAACTAGTAAGTAAGGAAGCAGTCTCATAGGATGCTGATGTTTTTTCTGGGTTGCAGCTCAGGGCACCAGTATCACTCTTGGAGTTACTACCGGGACAACTTTGGTATCTACGATGATGACCCAGAGATCATCACTCTTAATAAAGCAGATTTTGGTAAGAAAAACTTTATCATTAAAATGCGGATTCATGAAACTTTTCTTAAAAAATGTACTGAGAAGCACAGTAGTTTGTTGTGTAGATTATCAACTTGACTTAAATTATTTGTTTTGTCTCCAGAACAAAGTGTGACAGGATCTTCAGACATCTGGTTCATTAATTTCTACCATCCCATGTGTTCCCACTGCCACACCTTGGCTCCTGTGTGGCGGAAGGTGGCTCGGGAGTTAGAGGGAGTGGTCAGGATTGGTGCTGTGAACTGTGATGATGACTACCACTTGTGCTCCTCGCAGGGCATTCGCTCATATCCAACACTTGTGTCCTATCCAGGAGTAAGGATATCATGAGTTTGAAAGATACCTTCACTTGGGAATTCTTCAATAGTCTGAATCATCTGCTATATTTACCTGGCATTTCTATAATAATATCAAATTATTTTCTTACTTGCATATCTAATTTTCTAATATTAATCTTCCTTTGTGATATATTTGAACTACAGTAAATATTCTTTAATTTTCTTGGATTGCTACTGAATTGCATTGTTAAATTTCCTCTCATGTAGTCAAAATATCATCTTTCAGAATGTTCAATACAAGGAAGACAAGAGCAAGAGGCTGCTAGTGAACTACATGCTGCGGCAGGTGAAGACAAAGGCGGTGCTCCTCACCCAAGCAGGCTTGCAGGATACACTAGCAAAGAAGCAGCATGCTGACAAACCCTGGATTGTGATGTTCTATGAGACAATGGATGAAAAAGAAGAGTCCTGGGCACTACAGACTAAACTTAGTGCAATATTTGTGAGTATAGTATTATTATTATTATTGTTTTGTTTCACTTTATATAAAAAGAGATGAAAGCAGAACTAGTTTATGAGAACAGTATAAGTCTAGTTTTTTATTAAGTTATTTTGAAGTGGATACACACATTTTATCAATTTATATAATCATATGCAAATTCATCATATAGAGTATTAGGAACAAAAAGTTAAGATACCTTACAGTTTCTGGAAGAAAAGAGAGATGTATAAGAAAATTGAGTGATATTTGAGAGAAACAGAGCAGATCAAACCACAGGAAGAAATTGAACAAGAATGCATCAGAGAGGTGCAGCTGCAAAGGCAACTCCTAATCTTCAACTATAACCAAAAATGAAACCAGCAGCCCTTTTAAGCACCATATTGTAACCTACACCATAATTATTACTGCATAAGTTTAATCATCTTCAAACCAATTTATTTGTAGAAATTGTCTTCAATAGACAATTTTTTCATTGAATATTTGCTACCTTGCTAGTTTATGTGGAATTCTGACATACAGAATGCTTACTGATGGAGGTTTTACTGTATAAATATTTTCTGATGGAAATGGTGAGAAGGCAACAGATCTGCTGAGCAGATTCACATTTTCAGTCAAATTTCTTCATGCAATTAAAATTCACTGGCAGAACATATTTTACACATTCCTAATCCCCTTTTTTGGGAATATATAAACTTAGCAACTTGAATTCAGGTTTCAAGCCCAGTTACTGTATATTAGGGAATTGATTATTCTCAAGGCAAAGGCTAACAGCCTGATAAAGGAGCATCATGATGAGTTATGTACATTAGTTTGCACTTTAATGGCTTGATCTTGATAAATCAACAACACCAGATCTTGCTCGCAGCTGTGTTGAAATATATCCATTTTATCATCTGATCTCATTATTTTCATAATTATCATCATTTGTATTTTCTTTGATAATGAATTATCATCTTTATTGTTATCTGTTGTGTTTTCTGGCAATTTAGTCTCCCTTATTTCACCTTTAAGTTCTATAATTCTTTGTGGAGTAGTGTTAGTGGAATATAAATGAGAATGTTGCAGTGGATAAAGGGTGTATCACTCAGAGAACATCTACAAAGTGAAGAAGTGAGGAGAGGAGTGGCATGCATTACCCAAGTGATAAGAAGATAAAAATATTAGATGATTTGGTCTCGTAGTAAGAAAAGAAGACCTGAAACTGATTGAAAGACAATGGAGAAAACCAGTTGAGGGAAGAAGATTGAAAGGAAGACAGAGAGTGAGATGTGGGAATGGAATTGTGATAGAACTGCAAAGAATGGGGATCATGGAGGAAGATGCAAGGGACAGAAACAAGTGGAAGATACTTGTACATAGCACTAACCCCTGACTTTTAGGAGATAGTGAAAGGAGAAGAATAATTAGTTTTGTATGTCCTCTTTTCTTCATAATTACACCACTAATCATTGTCTGTTCATCTTTTACTTGCTTGTTTTACTTGCTAGATGCTATATTGCAAAGTAATAACATCTAGCATAGACTCTTACATTAGTATTGTTATCTTGTGTTTAAATGATTATCTTAAACTTTTCTTTTTTTTCATACAATATCATAAAGAAGGGTCGAGGATGGACATAAAGGAATATACTACATGAATCATTATGGAATAGTACTTATGAGGAGTATACAGGGTGTAACATGAGTTTCTGCTGATATTGCTATGGATACTGCCTGACTGTTGTGAATGTATCTCCTGCCCATATGAATTTCATAACACGACTGGTAAGCAAGATCTCAAAATGGATATTTGCATAGAACATTTTGTTTAGAATAACCTGTATTTTCACCTCTAGCAGTATTTGCAGAAAATCATATTACACCCTGTAGCTTATCAGTACCACATTATTCAGCAATATAGTGCTTTAACACATTGATGAGAAATTATTTTGTTATGTTTATTTGTAACATCTTGGCTTTCCCTGCAATGAGTATTTATGACCTCAATATCTTTAACCCCTTCAATACAAGGATGTGTTTGCAGAGTCTTATCACTGCCCATAATGCATCCAAGGACACATCTGCAGCATCCTGGTTCATTTCAGCTCCATTACATGTTATTCCTTCTCAGATATGGTGTGAGGCCTCTCATAATACAGGTCATATATTATGAGGTCTTGATTACCTTGAAATATTATTATTATGTTGGAATGTAAATGTGTTTTTATGCACTCAAGTGAACTTTAGAAGGTAATATCTGGCATGAATTGACAAAAAAAAAAGGCAGAAAAATTTTAGTGTTGATGTATTTGGCACGTGCCTCACCTCAAGTTGCCACTACATATACATACATATGGTCTCTGCCACTACCTCCTGGCTCAAGGTCACATGTCGCCTACTACCTCTCTCCCTGTCAAATACTCTGTCCTCCCTTCCCCCTCATTCTCCTCTTTCCTTTCTTCCTACAATCTCTGCTTTCCACACTGTTTCCTCCACTGGATGTTGTAAAGAGAGAGAGAGAGAGAGAGAGAGAGAGAGAGAGAGAGACCTAAAACAGTTTATTTAATATAGTTGTATTCAGTGTAGGGATTTCAAATTTTATAACACCAAGTGCTTGTTTCACCCACATGTAGTGAAGTGGTTAAATTTTCCATGACCACACACAACCAAACTAATATATTCTAACACCTCAGCTTTTCTATGTAACATAGTATTTGTGATATTCTCACACTGATATGTCTCTAGTATCTTTGAATTCCTTCTTTCATGTTTCATGTCATTTTGGTGTTCCTTGGGTTATAACAGTTGTATACAAAATACTCTGTCAAAAACAGAGGCTCAGGTGTATGGTATAGCACTGTATTGGTAACTGCAACTTGCCTACTTCACAACTTGCCTGTCATTGTGTAGGATGTAAGGTGATATTGGAAAAATTTAATAAACATAAAAAGTGCTCTGTACATTCAGTTTTTGTTCATTATTTTCAGGATGGCTTGGTCAGTGTAGGCTTTGCAGAATGCTACAAAGAGGAAGATTTCTGTACAAAGCTTGGCTTACATTCTGGAGTGATGTTCTTTGATACTGGAAAAATATCTGAGCAAGGTACCAAGATACAAAGCCTTGATGCTCAAGAAATCTCTAGAGAGGTTCTGGGATTCCTACCTGAAATGAAATTACTTGATGATGAAACTTTCAAGGTGAGAAATGTTAAAAAGTTGATCTTCTGTCCATCAGCAGAATTACAAGTAATCTTCATGGAAGAGAAAAACTAAATTATGAATATTATGAAAATATTATATTATATTATATATGACTTTAATGCTTTAATTTTGGGATGGAGAGTGACTCAGGAACCAAAGTTTAATCATCAGATGAGAGTTTTAGGGAGACAAAATTCAGGTTATCGGAGCTCAGAGGGAGAAAGGAGGAAAAAGAGATGTTATGTCTTTTCAGACAGAAATGAGGTTATATATAAGGATAATTGTGTTGTATAAATGTAAGTTGTAGACTCATTTGTTTATAGTCTTGAGATAGTGAATGCTCTGAGATAGAGGTACTTGAGAACAATCACTGCCAATAATTGGTGTGAGTAAATGAGGAGAACAAGATGAAGGAAAAAGTTGATAGGGAAATTTATTTGAAAAAGCATTTCAGGGATGCCATATGAGTTTGAATTAGGGAGAAAAATGAAGGAAGAGGCATTATTGACAAGAAGTTACATTTTCACTCATTATAGCTTGGTTTTATATTTCAATTTCTCAATTTGTTAGAAGTTTGTTTATTTTAATTTATCTCTTTATTTTGTGGGAGAGGTTTTGTAGTGTATCAAGATGCATAAGGGAAAAACTGAAAATTAATAATTTTTTCATCTTCAGGAAATTCGTGAGAAGCTTGATTCTCATGAAGAAAATGTGTCTTGGCTCATCCAGTTCAGTGGTGACAATGATGATGATGCTTTTGAGGTGAGTAATGCAAGGGACTTTCTGCACAGGGACTGTGTATGATTTTCTGCATTTGTGTTTATGGACTTTGTTAGATGATTTATGGGTTCTGCTGCAAGTGTTTATAGAAGATTTGCACTTGATTCACTGTAATGGAGATCTAGGTTTAAAACTGTTCATAGAATCATCCCTTTATGTTTTGTAAAAGACAAGATAATTTTGTTTGCTTAGTGCTATATAGTGTCTGCAGAAAGTATTGCACGCTCCCCCCCTTGCCTTTTCTTGAACGTTTCATCATATTTGTCATTTGTGATGATTGATAAAAGAGATAATTCAGCTACTGGCATTTATTTAATATTTTGTCATATTGCTCTTGACTTGGATGACCAATTTGAGATGTTCAGGCATTGATTCAGCAAGGTTCTTGGAGTATTCCTTATTCTTACTACAATGCTGAATGGATGACATGTTGTGGTCTGCAAGACGATTCTTTGATGTAAGTCCAGCAGTTCTTGATGGGGTTGAGGTCTGGCGAGTTCCCAGGCCAATTAAGAGCCTGGGATTTTTCAGCCATTGCTTAACCTTTTTGGCTTGATGACATGGAGAGCCATCGTGTATGAACATTACAACCATGTAACTTGTGTAACTTGTAGAAAGGCAGCATATGATGCTCCAGCACTTGCATGTAGTGCTCACCTGTCATTGTTTCATCCTTAGGAAGGAAATACAACCCTCCATGTCCCCCATCACCACTAAATGCACCCCACACCATTACACTAAGAGGGTGTTGTGTGGTTTTACTTGTTTACTGAGGCAAGTAGTAGTCAGAGTTCTTGGGATCTGAAGCTGCTTTCATTTCTAAAAAGCAGTTCCCTCCATTGGTCTTGAGTCCAGTCCTTGTATTTTGCATGCAAGTACAAATCTTTTCTTTTTCATCTGCTTTGTAAGAATGTGTTTGTTGGCTGGCCTGAATGTTGGTAAGCCAAGCTCCTTCTGTTGCCATTCCTGGATGGTTCATTCTGAGACATCTCGTAACACATCTGGTGCAACTTCAGTTCACATGCTTTAATCCTCAGATTCTTTATAAGTTTATGCTTCACGAGGGTATCAGTCGCCTTTGATGTCTTTCTCAGCCTCCCAGACATTGGTTTTCTTATAGGTATGGTGTCTGGAGGGAGGCTGCGAGCTGCTGCAACCAGGTAGCGAATGGTGCTTTCATGTCACGCTGTATGCCTTGAAATTTCTTTTGTTGGCACATTTTCAGTCTTCCATGCCAAAATTCTGGTCTTTTCTCCATTGGTGAGGTTTGTTGGAGCCATGCAGAGGTGGAATAGGGTGTCATGTAATGGAAACAAGTATCATAAATTCTCTCTTCATGACAACTAACTGAACACTAAGGTGGGTATTGTCAGCCCCCAGACATACCCTCACCTTTCCTGCACTCATGGCAGCAATACCAGACATATAAAAACAGCACAGCTTGGTTCTGTTGAACAGTAACCTAGCACACCATAATTTGAAGATTTCAGTCAGTAGTGCACATTACTTTCTGCACACACTTTAATGAAAATGATGTTACTTAAAATAACTGAACTTAAAATTTATCCACAGATACGCAAACTGCCAGCGCTGGTCCCCTCATTGAATCTTGGAAGAATTAAGTGTTCACAGATGAAGAAGCATTGTGATGACCTATACATTGGGAAGACTCCATCATTTATGCTTCTCAAACCAGGTGGAGGATATGAAGTTCATCATGTAAGTCATTTTGATTATGGTGCACAATATAGTGAAAAATCCATTTGCTCTCCTTTTTTTGGTATTACAGATTTTTAATTGCTTTACCCATTGCTTGTATTAATGTGGAGAATAGTGAAATGGGAATTCTGCTTAGTGAAATTTCTTGCCACACACACACACACACACACACACACACACACACACACACACACACACACACACACACACACACACACACACACACACACACACACACACACACTCAGCACACTCAACTCACAACTGAGAAGGCCCTGGTTCAAGTCCTGGGTGTGGTGAGGCAACTGTGTAAGCCTCTCAGTGTGTTCACCTAGCAGCAAGTAGGTATGGTATGTAGCCAAGGTATTGTGACCTCACTCTCCTGGTGTGTGACATATGAATAGTCTCAGTCTTACCTACTACCTAAAGATCAGTCACAATGAGCTCTGAACTCTTTCTGCAGGGGAATGGCTGGCTGGATGACCAGTAGATGACCATAAATGAATGACACACACAGAGTGGACATATAGAGGGATGAAAAATTGCTTTAAAAGATGAGAAAGGAGATCACTAGTAAAAGATGAAAAGTTTGCTTGGAAAACAGTAAAAAATGGCATGCCACAAGGCTCATTACTAGCATCAATAATGTTTATTATTTATATAAATAATATGCTAGAAAGAATTGATAGCTACATCATCCTATTCACAGATGATGCTAAATTACAGAAAGAAACAATAAGTTATGAAGACTGAAATCCCTACAAAATGACTTGAATGAAATTTATGAATGGAGCAAAATATGGGTAAAAAAATTCAGTGTAAGCAAGTGTCACATGATGGAGATAGGCAGAAGTGAAAGAAGACCAGAATGGACATACAAGATGGGAAACAAATACATCAGAAAGGTCCAGGAAGAAAAGGGTCTAGGAGTAGTAATGCAAGATAACTTACAACCAGAGAAGCATATAGATAGAATATTTGGGAACACTTACAAATTGCTCAGAAATATAAGAACAGATTTTCACCACATGGACAAAAATATGAGAAAAATAATCACTACAATAATCAGGCCTAGATTGGAATATGCAGCAATTGTATGGTCTCCATATAAGAAGTATATAAACAAGCTAGAAAGAATAAATACAAAGAATAGCAAAGAAAATGGTGTCAGAACTTGAGGAATTAAGTTATGAAGAAAGATAAGAAAAAAATAGGCCTACCAACTCTGGAACCAAGGAGAGAAAGAGGAAATTTGATAACTACGAGTATCTACAAGTTGGTAAATAAACTGGAAGTAGATAATGACAAACTGTTACTAAAAGAGACAAGCAGTCATGAAAGTAGAAGGTGACACCCATACAAGTTGGGAAAATGAATATGTTTAAACAACACAAAGAAGAATAGTTTTCCAGAAAAGCACATTGAAGTTTAGAATGGACTAGAAGAAGATATAGTTTTGGCAACAAGTGTCCACAAACTGAACAAAAATTATAAGTGTACACACACACACACACACACACACACACACACACACACACACACACACACACACACACACACACACACACACACACACACACACACACACACACATACATATTTCCCTCCTAGATTAGACTTACCTTTAGGATTAGTGTTAAGTTTTTCCCCACCCCCTATGTACATTTTCAGTTTGTCAACTGCCTAAATAATAAACCGTTTATTATTATTATTATTATTATTATTTTTACATACAGTCCATATTTATTTCCTGCTTGGTGAACAGTTGCACATAATCCAGACAGCTAGGATTTAGATTTCTATACCTCTCAGTTAATCACAATACTTCATACCTTTAAGTTGATCACAATAGTCAGTATGTGATCATTTTGGATACTTAAAGAAATCTATTTAGTTAATCTGTGGTTTATAATGCTTATGTTAATTCTTTTCAGTGATGCATATTTATGTTGCAGGGGAGGCAGCTGGCTCATGACATTGCAGTGTTTGCACGGGAAGGAGCCTCAGCGACAAACTTTCAGATCCTGACACCCCAGAAATTCCCAAAGGTGCTGAATGATGGGTCTACTTGGTTTGTGGACTTTTATGCCCCATGGTGTCCACCATGTATGAAATTACTGCCAGAGTTTCGCAAGGCCAGCAAACTTGTTGACTCACCAATAAAGTTTGGTAAGAATAATTTAGCAGAGTGCATGATCTTTACAATCATTACTGACAACCATGAAGCAAAATGAGCCTCCTTAATGATTTCTGCTTTCCACAAGAATAAACCAGATTTTGTAAGAGTCCTAATTTAAAATTCAGTGAACCTGCAAATTATATAAAGTGTTATCAAAAAAATTCTGCACTACACCTATGAATATCAGATAATGTACTAGATCCATATTTGGGTGTCATGCCTTTCAGCCTTGTGCTGCTTTACATTGCTCTCAGTGCCTGTGCTATGAACTGAATACTCCTTAGTCCAGTTCTTTGTGCTTGTTATGCATCATCTTTGATTCCTGCTGAATCTCCTTGACAGTGTTGAAATGGCAACCTTTCAGCTTAGACATCTTGGAGAAGAGGAAGAAGTTGCAGGTAGCAAAATCTGGTGCCTAGAGTGAATCAGGAGAGATAATTATGTGTTGAAGTGAGCAAAACACACGCACTTTCAATGCATTGTGTGAATGAGCACTTCATCATGTTGGAGCATAACCATTGTGCCATTGTTTTGGTTGTCTGCCTTTTTTTTTATGCAAGAAGGCATAAGAAGGCCAAGGGCAACAGAAAATTGTATAAAGAAAAGCCCCACTTAATCTTCCTCTTGAAAGAGTTCAAGTCATAGGAAGGAGGAAATGCAGAAGCAGGCAAGGAGTTCTAGAGTTTACCAGAGAATGATGAATGAATGAAAAGAAGATGAATGATTGAGAATACTGGTTAATTCTTGCATTAGAGAGATGGGCAGAATAGGTTTGAGAGAAAGGAGAAAGTCTTGTACAGTGAGGCTGTGGGAGGAGAGGAGGCATGCAGTTAGCATGATCAGAAGAGCAGTTAGCATGAAAATAGCAGTAGAAGATAGCAAGAGATGAAACACTGTAGCATTGAGAAAGAGGCTGAAGACAGTCACTTAGAGGAGTTGATAAGACGAAAAGCTTTTGATTTCACCCTGTCTAAAAGCATGGTACGAGTGGAACCCCCCCCCCATACGTGTGAAGCATACTCCATACATGGACGGATAAGGCACCTGTACAGAGTTAGCAGCTGGGAGGGTGAGAAAAACTGGTGGAGATGACTCAGAATGCCTAACTTCATAGAAGCTGTTTTAGCAAGAGGTGTGAAGTTTTCAGTTTAGATTATGGTGTGAAGTTTTCAGTTTAGATTATAAGTAAAGGACAGACTGATTTTATACTTCAGATGGCCTAGAATGATACAGTAGAACTTAGCTCTGACAGTTGGAGTAAGAGAGACAGATTTGCAGTTTAGATCTCCACCACTTTAAAAAGCATAACAGATTTGCTTTTGTTTGTACTTCTCACCTGCTTTTGTTCCTTTGACCTTGAAAGTTGTGGGCTTTTCCATTCTGAAGGCTTGTTCAGTTTGTGAATCATAACTGTAGACCTGTTGCTCATTACCAGTGACAAGATTGGATTAATCTGAAGTTGTTTAAGGGGATTTTTGCAGACTCCAGTACAATGATGCTTTTGCTCAAGGATCTATAAACCGTGCTTGAACTCAACAGTGACGCAATGTATGTTCAAAGTGGATGTGAGAATTGTCTGAGCTGATCCTGTCGATGAGTTGATAAGAATTTTACTGGTTGTGATCTGGTATTTCTGATGCACAAATCATGCAATTTCATAAGCTTTGCTGGTCTTCCAGATTCACTCATTCTCCAGTAATGTTCTCCTCTTCTTGAAGTACAAACACCATTCAAAACATAGTGTTCACTTTGTTGTATTATTGTTGTAAGCCTGTTTCAAAATTTTAAGGATCATGTTGCTAATTTCTTGAGTTTGTCACAAACTTTGATGTTTGCTCAAGTCTGTGATCCATACTGAGATTGCATCAGAACACATGAATGTGGTCACAAAACAGTGATACTGAGCATATTAAGCCACAACCATCACTGCTTGCTTCTGCTGTGTATGGTGGCAATCACTTGCTGTTTGTTGCATGGACAATACAAGTAAGAACTTTTGATCATACATCAGCAACATCAAGAAACATCCTGTCATTTGTTACAATCATACGTTTTATAAGCAAACTTGTACATATCAGACAAATATAAGAAAATCCTTGTAACATGTCTAAGTCTAGCCAGTGCTGCTGCTGTGAACTTTTCAAGTGTTGCATGTTAAATGAATCAAATGAGATATTTGTAGTACATTAGAAATAATTAGTTGAATTGTCTTGCCTCAGATATAAAAAAGATTGAAAATCCATTATGAAAAGAACATTATAAAGTTAGTTACATTAGTAATGATTAGACAAGAACATACTACTACTGAAAATCATATAAATAATGATTTAATGACTGATTTTGTTCTCAGGAAGCATTGACTGCACACTACATCAAGACCTATGTAGCAAGTTCAACATTCACCAGTATCCCACCACCATCCTGTACAACCAAAGCGTACCTCATGAGTACTTGGGTTACCACAGTGCTGCAGACATTGTTGCATTTGTGACTGACACCTTAAATCCAGTAGGTAAGTTTGAGGCCTTCACTGTGCCATTGATTTGAATGCCAGATTAGTATGTAACCTCATACAAACATATTTTTGAGTTTAGTATAATATACAAGCATATATTATATTATTCTCAGATGGTTATTATATAGTAAAGAAAACCCAAAATTAATTAAGACAATTAAAGTTTCTGAGGAGAATTCCATTCTTAAATTTAACTGGACCAATGGGTGTAGCAGCATGTCTCTGTTCTTGAATGCTGTTCTGCTCTCATCTGATGTTTTAATGGTTACTTTTTTTGAGTACATGAGCCATTAGGATCATTTGTAACTGCAAACAATGAATTACTTGATTTAATGAACTACAGTACACAGACAATTTATGCAGTAAGCAAGATATCCTGTCATTGCTCATAAATTGGTTATTTGTAACTGCAAACAATGAATTACATTTGATATAATGAACTACAGTACACAGACAAGTCATGGAATATGCAAGATATCCTATCATTGCTCCAAAATTAGTTAAACAGTGTGATAGTCAGAGCTACTGGATGATTGTTGACATTTCTTTGAATGCTGGGGCAGTTACATGGGGTTTGTCTGGGTTCATAATTTTTGAAAGACTCTGTACATGGTTTCACAGCATTGTTTACCTGATATTGCCTTGCCAGGCTGCATGGCCTTTCACAGCTCTTCTGCACTGGTCTAGATCTTTGAGGTGGCTCTGTACTATTTATTTCAATGTTTTCTTGAATCTCTCTCTCTCAAAAAAATTAGACTACTTATATTAAAAACTCTTATCAACCTTGTTCTGATGACCTTCTCCAACTGTCATCCTCTCTTTAGGCTCAAACTACTTCCATCTATCAGATATTGCATCTCTTCATCTCCAGGTTATCCAATTGAAAAAATTCATGCATTTTAATACAAAGAATAATCATGAGATCTAAAACCTAAAAGCTTTGAGAGTAAAATTAATATAATTAAAATTTTTCTCACACAGTTGTGGAACTTGACATTGAGAAGTTTGACAAGTTTGTTGGTAATAAACCCCGTGGAGAAGTATGGGTAGTGGATTACTTCGCTGGGTGGTGTGGGCCATGCAGAGCTATGGCCCCTGCTTACAGGAAGTTTGCCCGCATGATGATTGACCATCCACTTGTGCATGTTGCAACTATAGACTGTGCAGTCTATGATGGACTCTGTAGAGAGCAAGGGATTAACAGCTATCCATCCATCATGTTATACAAGGCATCAAGCTATGGAACACGAGCACCTATGTGAGTAGTCTCATTTTGATGTTGGGACTTACTTCTTTGAGTTGTACAGTACTTAATTTTCTGTATGTGTATTCTGTCTGTATTTCATATATACAGTAAGATTTAGAATATTTCCTACATGTCAGGAGGGAGCAACTGATATAGAATGAGGACAGAGGGGTAGAAGTTATTTTGTAATAACTTTGTACAACCATAAAATAGGAAGGAAGCACAAAATCCATGATTTTATTTTGTTATTTATTTATTTTTATGCTTCTTTATTATTCTTTAATATTTTCTGCTGCATTTTCTTGTTAGAGAGGGGTAGACAAGGAATGAATGAATTCAGAAACGAAGGTGGCTAAGTGTTTAAATTTAAAATGAGTGGGAGAATAAGTCTTGTTTTGAATTCCTCTTTGTGTGAAAAAGACAAGTTGCATAGTTTAGAAATTAGTAACTGCTAAAAGAATGTATATCCCACTTGTTTTCCCACCAGTGTCTTGCAGCTTTAAGACATTTTTATTTAACCTAAATTGGTGGGTGGTAATTATATATAGTAAACCTCACCTAAATCAGAGATGAATATCTCAGATATTAAATAAGTCAGACACTTTTGTGCCCTTGGATATGTGTCAGATATCTTGGATTGTCACCCAAATGTATGGGAGAAGATGGCTACTCGTGCACTCAGATAGGCACCTGATATCTTGGATTATTCTCCAAAATATATGGGGAAAGTTGGACACTTGGTTAGGCATCAGATATGTATCTAATGTACTATTCTAGTGTAGAACATCAAATCCTGTGTTATCCTGAGTTATCCAAATGAAGGTATAGGAGAAAATAACCACTGACTGAAATGACCCTTGGTTTTAACACAATTACAAGAATAGAAGAAACTGGTGAGATGCACGGTGCCACTGAGAGAGGCAGCAATGACTGTGATGCAGCCATTGCTGCCAGTTCTTAAGAGAAATATTTTCACAGTGTACACCAGGAAAGATGAATACATATTTGAATATTAAATATTAAGTACATAATTTAAATATCAAATATTAATTTTTCCTCTATGCAGTGGATAATACATAACCACCTGGTGTTTACAGTCACATGCACTGGAAACTGTCTGCTGTCTGTACAGTCTTTGTCCTGCTGTGTCATTTACAATTATAACTTACAATTAGTATTTTGTGGGCATCCCCTTATGCTTCCTACACTCTTCCACACATGCAGGACAGGAAAGCTGTCAGCAAGTGCCATGAGATGTGGGGCAAAATTTTTTCAAGAGTAGTGAAGCACAGCTTGTAGCCTGGCCACCATAGAGCAGTTGTGGCTATGTAACTTTCTTTTTATAACAGCCCAGAAATTCTCACTGGGGGTTCAGGTCAGGAGAATTTGCATGCCAGGCATCAAATAATGCAACCTTAAATGCTGGCTGTCTCTGAAAATCTTGCCTTGTCACTCCATATATTTGTTGTGGAAAACAAAACTCTTCTCTTGCTGGGTGATAATGACCACAGGTTTGTGCAGTGTTGCATAACTGTGGTAGTGAGGTTATTGTGGATGCTGCAAGATAAATATCCTTACAGACACATTGCACAATAGTCTTGGGCTTTCTCATTTTATTTTCTGGCCGATACTCAAGGACTGCATTCTAGTTTATGGGTACCAGTTTCAGAGTTCTAAGGGGAGTTTTATGTGTTTTTTCTTGGGATTTTTCTTCTGTGGTACATTGTTGTTGCCTTCTTCTGTCATCTGTTTCATGTGTCTTTGAATTTGACAGACACTGACATTGGTCTGCTCTGAGATAGTCTGTGTAGTGTCCAGCCTTGTGAAGGGACATGATAGCTATAATGTCATTCCTTCAAAATGCTATGTAGTGAGCCATTGTCTGTTAGAAAGCTGAACAATAGTGTAAGTGCAAGCCTAGTGGGCAGATTGTCAGCAGAAGGCATCAGCAAGTACAGCTGTGATGAGCAATTGTCATTTTAGCCCATCTCTGAGGCTGAGTTACTAGATATATAATAATTTTATTTGAAGCACTTGCACACAGCTAGAACCACTGAAATCCCAGTTCCATAAAAAGGGTCCAAAGCAGTAGTCAAAAATTGAAGGATAAGTGTCTTGAAACATCCCTCTTGAAGGAATTCAAGTCATAGGAAGGTGGAAATACAGAAGCAGGCAGGGAGTTCTAGAGTTTACCAGAGAAAGGGATGAATGATGGAGAATACTGGTTAACTCTTGCATTAGAGAGGTGGACAGAATAGGGGTGAGAGAAAGAAGAAAGTGTAAGAGAGATGCTGGCCTCAGGCAACAAAAAATTTATAAAAAAGGTCCACTGAAGGTACTATTCCCTATAGGGGAGCCAAAAAAAAAGGATCATCCAAAATTTGATGTGTCTCAAAATCTCCCTCTTGAAACAGTTCAAGTTAGTAAGCAAAAATATACAGGGAGTTGCAAAGTTTACTAGTAAAAGAAATGAAAGATTGAGAATACATGTTAACTCTAGTGTTAGGGAGGTGTACAGAATAGGGTTAATAAATATAAAGCTGTGTTTGGTGAGGCCGCTGGGGAGGGTTGCATGCAGTTAGCAAGATCAGAAGAGCTGTCAGTGTGAAAGAAACAATAGAAGATAGCAAGAAGTGCAGCTTTGCAGTAAAGAAAGAGAGGCTGAACACAGTTAGTTAAGAGGAGACGAGTTGATGAGATGAAATACTTTTAATTACACCCTATCTAATAGAGATGTGCAAGTGTGGGGTGTGTGCTTATAATGATTAATATGTAATATATGTAATATACTTTTTACCCCAACAGTAAGTATCAGTGGCAGTCAAGGAGTGCTGATGCTTTCCGTCAGTGGACCTACACTCATCTTCCTTCCATAGTGGATGAACTGGATGCTGAGAAGTTTGAAAGTCTCCTTCACAGCTCCCAGCCTTGGATCGTGGATTTCTTTGCTCCCTGGTGTAGTCACTGTCATGCTTTTGCTCCAGACTTCGAGGATATTGCTAAAGTAAGTTACTTCATCATTGGCTAATCTGAATACAACTAAATGAGATAGTTCTTTTAGTAACTAAGGTGCACCATGTACATATGCTTAATCTCTTCCATTTGTCTTGCTAAATGCAAGTTGGCCAGACATATGAATGAATTACATTAAGTACATATTCATAGATATGATCATGATTAAGAAAAGACTTCTGAAAAATTATCATAATTCAATAATTTGACATTATGACTAACAATCAGTAAAATATGAAAAAATGAGGTAATATTTAGACTGGTTTTAAATAAATTATGAACTTTTAATAAATAACTATAAGATCAAATTTGATCAAATTTGTGAAAATATTTCCTTGATGCTCCACAGCTGGGCATATTATATACCAATTATTAGTTGCAGTATTTGTAATTAACAAATAACGTAGTTACTTTTGAAAACCCATGATTAAATTTATTTAATACAACTAGCCCATATATTCTGATGGAATCCATTCAGCCAGTCAAGAGCAAGTGCACAGAGCTTACTCAGTAAATTTTTCCCTTAATATAAGACAATTTCATAGATCCTTTGACTGTGATTATCCCTTTGAAGGAAATTCCATGCTATATAAATTCAGTCTGTCCCCCTCCCATATTCTCTCTCTCTCTCTCTCTCTCTCTCTCTCTCTCTCTCTCTCTCTCTCTCTCTCTCTCTCTCTCTCTCTCTCTCTCTCTCTCTCTCTCTCTCTCTCTCTCTCTCTCTCTCTCTCTGTGACTGTAATATAATTTCCTGGAGGCTGTTCTTTCACACATGTCCTCACAGCACTATTCCTTACCACTTTGTGCTACCAACCTTGTCATCTCATCGTGTCTGATATCTCTTACAGTTTGATAGTTAACGTAGATATCAGTTGATAAAATTACTCTTAATGTAAGCCATTACTGATCGGACAGCTGTCAAATACTTTGTTAACAATTGTTATGCTTTCATCTCTTGAGTAACTAGGATCTAGTTATATTTTCTTGCATTTTCTTGCATCATTCAAAATAGGAATCATATCAATGGATTTCCGGAAAAAAATAAAATAAATTTTTCTTTTCTAGGCTTTAGATGGTGTGGTAATGGCAGGGAAGTTGAACTGTGACCTCTACAGGAGGGTATGTCAGTCTGCAGGAGTCAATGCTTACCCAACAGTGTATCTGTACAGAGGGTCACAGTCACATCATCGCCAAAATGCTCGTGGGTTGGAGTTTCCATCCTTAGCCAAGCAAGATATCATAAACACAGTTCCTCGGTGGCTGCCAAAGAATAAAATACGTGATGAATTGTGATGCAGATAAGCTTAAGGTATGTGAGGTCATACAGCATGACAGTGGGATATGCTGTGCTGAGTTTTCTATCTTGAGAATTATATACCTAATTTTTAAGTAACAAATATGTACTTTATTTAGGCTAAATAATTTCACTTTTTATTATGTTTACACTTATACCTTGCTTTCTCCAGAACTCTCCACTTTTATATTTATTTCTAAAAGCGATATTTAAATTATATTTTTAGTGTTGTAATGGTTGTGTTGGTTGGCAACTTTGTTGTGGGCTTATGGGCCTGAAATGGATTACCTAACATAGATAGTAGTAGTCATAGTTATGTTTATTTAGCATTCTCCACTGTAAATTATTTTCCTCAGTTTTCTTGCAGTAGTATTTATAGTGGTACATGAATGTGTTTCTTGAAAAATAGGTGCTATTAATTTTCTCTGGAATCAATTAACATTCAGTAAGTATATAATTTGGTAAGAAATGTCTCAAATTTTTATGACATGCCTGTATGAAAATATGTAGACAGGAGTATAAAAACTGGCTTGATTTATTGGATGATCTTGAATGCAAAACTGGCATGCACTAAGATTTTGTGTGCCACAAAGAGTAAGATAGGATTTTATGCAATATTTTTTCACCATTGGAAATTATATATATGGTGAAAACAGAGGGACATGTAACATGAGTTGACAAGCAGTGAAAGAAAAAAAAATGTTAATACCAGTGCCAGAGAAGAATGAAGAACTAAGTTGATAGTTTTACTGAAGAAGAACTTTTAGAAGTTTCTGTTGAGTTCATTCATTTGGCTGACATCATATACTTTTATCATTTTATATATCATATATTTTTATCATATATATCATGAGATTCATTCATGTCATAAGCAAAATTTGGGATCTGCCACATTATTGGCAATAGTTTTCTTAAACCATTCACTCCTCTTTATTCCAGTAAACCCTCACTAAGGGACAACCTCTGTGGAATATCTGAGTTACCCAAAGATGTAAATATGATGTGTACTATTGGCCATGTGCACACTAACCCTTAATAAAAACATGTTTTCACTTGTATCTGTCCTTGCTCACCAACACTCATTAATACATGGTTATTTTACAAAAAATATAACAAAATATTGTAAAGATATACCTAATAGTGCTGAGTTATCTGAAATAAAGTATATTACAAGTAACTGCAATGGATGAAACTATGAATTATTACTTGCTATTGAGTAACATGTAGTAACCGTAGAACAAGTGTAAGCTTAAGCTATCCAGAGTTGATGTAGTGTTGAAACTACTATTTATTCAAAACAGTCTTGCAACACACACACACACACAACAATGAATTACCCACCAGTAAGTACATAATGGCAAAGATATAGGTACACTTAATACAGTTAGGTAAGGGTTAAACTGTGCAAGCATGTGTGGATGGTTGTATGTGACATACCATCTATTGTTTTAATGGTACCATCCAAATTCTATCTGTAAATCTTCAAATAACCCTGATATTCATCCAGGTTATGTGTAGGCATCTGAGGCCCTGAAAGCATCCAGGTTATCTGATCATAAAATGATACAAATTAGAGGGGGTTTACTGTTCATTAAGGATTTCCTGTAAATTAATAGTGATGAATACATCATGGCCATCTCACCATATCTGTGACTGTCATTAATGTAGAAAATCATTAATTGTTTACCCTACATAAACAGTATTTAGAGGTGGCAATGTAACCAGAGAAGATTGCATTGTCTAATAGATGGGAAGCAGAGCTCAGCACAAAAATTGTGATTTTGTGTTACTTAGTGACACACACTTTCTCATTTCATACACATCATCATGATAGTTTTATAATGATAAGGATTTTTCAGCTTTGAGCTTTTATGAAGGTGTCAAGATTAATCCAAAAAGATAATGATGAGTATATATGTGTTTGGGATAACTGTGCTGGCATAATAAGTGAACAGTTTAATTTTGTAAGACTCAACTTCAGTACTAGCAGTATTTGATGCCATCTTTCTTTCGATTAATCAAAGTTAACAGAATATCAGGTTGAATTTTAATAAATCATTATTACCATTGCCATTGTATACATATTTTATATTAGTGGAAAATATCTGAAAACTTCATCAGTGTTCATAATCAGAAACAAATTGTCACTTGTCCATTCTCAGACTTAATAGACATTGCATTGATAATTAAAATTTATGGTGCTTTAAATAATCACGTGTATTAATATATATTAAATAATGAATATATGCATCTTAAGCATTTCAGAAAGCAGAACAGCTGATGGACAATTGCTATAGATAAAAATTATTTTCAATGCCACACAGATATACCAGCCATTTACAATGATTGCAAGAAATAATAGAAAATAGAAAATATCATTGCAAGATCTATTTTTATATCATTGCTTCATTGCAAATACTAGTGGTGTTATAGTCATGTGTGTTATAGTCATGTGTTTCTATGGTAGCTGTGAAAGCATCTCTTAAAGTCAAATTTCTTGTAATCCTAAGTAATTATTTTCTGTGGAGGTAAAAGTAATTCATTAATGAGTTGTGGTAAATCTACTTACAGGGAAGGAAAGGCAACTTTGTGCCCATGATGGAGTGTGCTGATATGCTAAATATATATTCACCTTCATTTCCATGACTTAATATGAGATAGCAAATTTAAATTTGGATGGTTAAACTATACCCATAACAAAGGAATGCCAAATCCAAAGTCCTTCATTAGGAGGCACTTTCCCAGCCATGATAGACTAGGGAAACAGGATGTAAAAAAAATAAAATAAATAAATAAATAAATAAATACTGTGCCACACATTACAGTAATTTCGCTTGTAAATTTCAGCTAAAAAGTAGAGAGAGGCCTCACATGCTAACTTGTGTAAATGGTTTGTCTTAAATATTTTTTCATATATCTTTCATGAAAGATATTTTAGATCCACTACAGTGTAGATGTTGATGTATACCAGCTATCATCTTGGTATTATGCTTCAAATTATTAAGTTCTATCAATAGTCGTGCCAACCACTCTATGAATTGTGATAAAACCTTGTGAAATGTTTCTCCTTTATGAACAAATGTTTGTGCAAAATAACTGAATAGATTTTGTACACTATTTTAGTATTATGCATTTCTATAATCAGTTATTGTTAGCATGTATGGACTAACCAGTCAGTATTCAGGTACAGTATGACCATTCTGTTACTTTAGTACCCTTAAATATTCATGACAAGATTGTTTTCAGGTATAGAATATGTTGAATACAAGGAGAGAAAGTAAATTAACAAAGTTTCAAGCTTTAACTTACTGGGTTAGTATTCCTTATAGGAAAGTACTGTTGACATGAGAGAAAATGTTACCTTCTAAGTCATATCGTCTTCAGTCTGTTTTTAAATTTTGTTGAATCTCATGTTTGCACGATTTATATGCTTACTTTACATTTTTATGTACTTCCAGAATGAACTATGTTGTATTTATTACACAATTATTTGTTTGTTATGTCATTTATGGCAGGTCTGAGAACACCATTTGTTCCCATTAAAGTTTGGAAAACAGGCAATGGATTAATTTAAATACTAATGTAATATCAGTTCCAGTGTTCTAATAATGCGTGTTTAGTTTCATTCCACATTAATTTTAATTATCTGGGGAGTGATTACTGCAGAGTGTGAAATTGAACCATCATGCTGCACGGGTCTATGTTTTCCATGACAAGTGATCCATTTTACCTGCTTATTCTGTTGTGATACACCTGTATAACTATGAATGAATAAAGTATGGATGTGTCTGAAGAAATCAAAGGAGTTATGCATACCTTTGCCAAGATTCCATCCCAGAATGTAATGCATATGATGGTCATTTCAAGTCCCCCCCCCCCCAAAAAAATAAATAAATAAATAAATAAAAAAATTCAGATTTTACCCATTTCATTAAATTATGGTGAAGTGTATAGACATGTGGTGGTGCATTAAGTGTTTTGTTTCTGAATACAAATACCCTATAGATTACAAATACTGATCAGGCAGTGGGTGTAGGTTAAGGTATAGGAAAAGTGCACCACAGTGTCAGATGGTGACAGGGAAATGCCTTATCAAGTAAAACAGTGCATAATAATTGAATAAAACATTTGGTAGCATGGGTTATGTATACATACTTTCAAAAAGTGTTCCTGTACAATGCATGGCTAGTTAAAATTGTCAACAGCATATAAGTTAATGTCAATGAAATATACAAGTGTTAAAGTCAGACGAATAAGGAAGAAAATGCACTTTTTTCCTTTATCATGAAATGCTTTAAAAGAAAAATATCCAGTTATTTTTTCTTTCATGAAATTATATATATATATATATATATATATATATATATATATATATATATATATATATATATATATATATATATATATATATATATATATATATATATATATATATATATATATATATATATATATATATATATATATATATATATATATATTTTTTTTTACATTACTGAAGGCATTCAAATTACTGGTTCCTAAAGAATCTAGCAACAAATCAGACCGAAAAGCATATACTTCAAGCTTCATTTTCACAGGAAGAAAGAAAAAAAAAAGTTTATTTACGTATTCAGGAAGATGAGTAATTTTCATCTTTCATACGGGTGGGACATTCTACATTGATTTAGTGCAATGACCCACGACACGCACGCGACGAGGCTATTCGGTGGCTTTCAGGTGATACTAGACAGCGAGGGCGAGGCTAAGGAGGGTGGCGGCCGCGACGCACCATCAGGTAGTACAATAAGGTCTTGCGGGAAAAGACAAATACCACGGTTTTTTTTGTTCAAGTGTGGGAGCAGATAATAGCAGAAAAGAATGCGTTCATTCTTAATCACGACCAAGTCGAAAGTGGAAATTTTACGGTTTTGTGGTACACGTGGGAAAAAATGTTTCGCCGGTGAGAAAGGTGTGCAGTGAAAATATATAAATGAATAGATTAATAAACGAATAAATACGTATGTGGAGGTAATACTTAAATGTTATAAAATTGGAGAATATATAATATGTTTCAATCAATGCATTTTATTGTTAAATCATTCTTGAAGAACAATTTATTCTATGCTCGATATTTTAATTTAATTTTTAACACTGCATAAATGTTAGTGTTTTAGTATGACTCATGATATACCTCATCTTGTTATACGTTATGGTGCCGTTAGTGGTGACGTACGCGCAAGACCTTGCGTCACTACTTGGTCTTGTGGTCAAAAAAATATCTCGCATGACAACTCCCTCCAGATACTATTTAAGGCAGCGAAAAAGAGAACATGTTTGTCAGTAATTGTCCACTGTTTAATTTTTTTTTTCTTCTATTAAGTTCAGGTGTCCGAACGAAACGATGGCAAATAATCAAAGTGAGATAATATAATCAATAATTTTACTACAATACAAATATTTATATGGTCTGTATCACAGAAGCTCAGTATCATTGCAGTGTTGTGAATGTGGTCACACACTAGAGATATATAACGGATTAGTACTAAATTCTGCTAATGCGGAGCTGAAGCAAGATATGCATTTCTTGTAAAATGCGGTTGCGGATAAGATTGGAGATGCTCAAATATCAACACTTGTGAATGCGGATGCAGTTGTGGATTTCTTTTAACTCCATAGACGCGGTTGCGGCTGCAGATGTAGATAATTTCTGCACATTACAGTAATACAAAGTTCGTCGTATCTATGACAGAAAACTCCAGAAAGGAGAGAAAGAGACAGAAAAAAAAAAACGCAAACGAAGAACAAATGGAGATATAATAAAATAGGTAAAAAATGTATAATGTATTTCAAGAATATAGAAGTAACCAGGAAAGCGGTGTGCAAGGGGAAACGAGACAGAGGGAGTAAAAGTGGGAAGGGGATGGATGATGGAAGACAAAAAGGAGTAGGAGACAGGAAAAGGGGAGAACTTCTTTTCCATTACTTACTCTCTTCCTCTAATTCTTCACTCACTCCTCACCCTTCCTGCTAATATTTATTTTCTCTACCTGCTCCATTTACTAGCTCGCATCCTCCTCCTTCACGCTTCCTTCATTTTCTTGTCCCAAGTACCTCCTTCCCAGGTTAAGAACTCCCTTCCTCCCGCTGCTTCACAATGCGTGATAACTTGCTCCCTCCCTCTTACTCATTCCATAGTATTTACTCTCCATCCTTCTCTCTCTCTCTCTCTCTCTCTCTCTCTCTCTCTCTCATACCTTTTCAGTATCCTTCACACTGTCTCCCTTACTCATACACACAGACGGGCCTTTTGCTATCTGAAAATGCGTTTGCGGACATTGATGCGAATCTTTTGTTGTTTTTAAAACACAGATGCAGATATTATTGTGGATAGCATTTTTACTGCAAATGCTAAGCGGATGTGGATGCGGAGGTGGATAAGCGATACATCACTATCACATACGAAATTCAAACGTATTTATAACTATTATAAATTAAAGTTAAGTACCTAAAAAACTAACAATACTGATAGACAGCACGTGAACGGGGGCTGTGGCTCAGAAAAGTGCAGCAAAGCTTCAAATGATGAGTGGATCACGTGATTCTGTTCCAAATACGTACATAAAACTTATTAGCAAAGAATGTATTAGTGAAACCACCTTCGATAGGAAGGCAATAACTTTCCATGCTCGGCTAAATATAACAGTTTTCTAAGGAAGCGTAATCATCGAGAAACGAAAAAAAAAAAAAAAGAAAATCGAAAGCAAGAGATAAGTGACGCAGAAAATGGCAGCGACGTGGCTTTTCCTGGCAGCGACTTTGGTAGTGTATCATTGCCGCGCCCAGCTGAATGGCAAAGCATTTCTAAAGGTTCCTGGCGCAAGACTCGACGAAGTTACTGTCCTCAGCGAAGCTGAGATAGGTTAGTTTCTTATCATTTCCTGTAATTTCTTCTTCATCTTTTATTATTGTTTAATGCATAGACTTCAGAGTGTCGGGTTATAGTTAAAGAAAGTTAATGTAAAGGTAATATTGTCACTATTTGGCTTTATCTTGTCCACCATTCATGTTGTACCACTTCATTAAAGAAAAAATAGCAATTCCTTTCATCCTCTGAGTCTAAGAAAGTGATATTTCGTCTTTCTAAATAAATTAAGTATAAAAATGAATAGAGTCACTATATAATTCTACGTATCATCATGTTCTAGAACACACTTTGTAGAACTATAACTTGATTCGTTTCATCTCACAACTTTAAGTCATTATGTAAAGGGGCACTATCACGTTCCTCCTGAGCGAGAGAGGTAGTCTTCTTATAACCAAGAGGAAGCGTAATCTTTCATTTGCACAAGTGGATTTCAAGCACCAGCAGATCTCTGAGTTCTAACTAGGGTCTTTGATTTAACTGCACTGTATCACGCTATTATAGACCAAGAGAAAAACATCATAAGAAGAGAGTACGTATGTGTATTCTTATTGACAGGTAGCATGTTGACGTGCGCTTCGCTATGTCTCGCTGGTGACTGCAACGCCTACACCATAAACAATTCAGTGACCACAGAGCCTCGCTGCATGCTGGCGACTTACTCCCTCACTCCCGTTTTGATTAATGACGACAGTTACGACCTATACATCGAGACTAGCGGTGAGTGTGTCGAGTGACGGTGAGTGTGTCGAGTAACTGTGAGTATGTCGAGTGACGGTGAGTCCAGTGACGGTGAATGTGTCGAATGGCGGGTGTTGAGTGGCGGCGAGTGTGTCCACTGGCGGTGAATGTGTTGAATGGCGGTGAGTATATCGAGTGACGGTATATATATGTCGAGTGACGGTGAGTGTGTCGAGTGTGTCGAGTGACTATGTATCGAGTGACGCAACTGGAACACAAGTGACAGGATTCTCAGATGTTTCGCAGCCAAAACAGCACTTTTTCATTCAGTCAGCCAAACACCCAACTTAGCGTATTGACTGCTAATGGTTCTCTTCAGTCTGTTTACCTCAGATGGTCTGGTACATGTTAAGAATTTGATTTCAAAAGACACTGTTGAGGGTAAAAAAATAGCCGAGTAAATAGAACTTTTTATTTTTAGTACTACTACATTACTACATCTACTATGTTACTACTACTACTACTGCTCCTACTCCTACTACTACTACTACTTCTACTACTACTACTACTACTACTACTACTATTAGTAGTACTACTACTACTGCTTATGCATTTACTACTACTACTACTACTACTACTACTACTACTACTACTACTACTTATATTTTTACTAATACTGCTACTACTTCTTCTAAAACTACTACTACTACTACTATTACTACTACTACTACTACTACTACTACTACTACTACTACTACTACTACTGGTGCTGGTGGTACTATTACTACTACTACTACTACTACTACTACTACTACTACTACTACTACTAATTATGCATTTATTACTATTACTACAGTAAAATCCCTCTTATCCGGCATCAACGGGACCGCCGACATGCCGGATACTTGAATATTGCCGGATACTTGAATAGAAGTGAGATTATGTCCACAATCATCATCCTACACTCACGCATCTTACCATAACAAAGATCAGCTGATCTTAATCAGCAGCTGATCTGATCAGCTGCTTAAGTGTAAGCACAACACACTTCCTCTTTTCTACAACTTTAGGCATGATGAAGGCGTCAGGCGATAAACAGTGCAGACGCGGGACTGAGTCACTGAGTAAACACAGTGCAGTGGGCCGCGGGTGGCGCGAAGCAGTGCGCTCTGGTGGCGAGGGGACAAAGTATGCCTTGCGCGGGAATTTTAATCGATTTTATGAGTACACATTGATTTTTTATTGATTTTAAGGCTCGGGGAAAAATGTGCCGGATACTTGAAGCTGCCGGATACTCGAATGCCGGATGAGAGGGATTTTACTGTACTACTGCTACTACTACTACTACTACTGGTGCTGGTGGTACTACTACTACTAATACTGCTTCTACTACTGCTATCGCTACTACTATTACTACTACTACTACTACTACTACTACTACTACTACTATACTACTACTATTACTACTACTACTACTACAACTATTACTACTACTACTACTACTGCTATTGCTGCTGCTGCTGCTGCTGCCGCTGCTGTTGCTACAACAACAACAACAACAACAACGATGTGCTACTACTACTACTATTACTACTTCTATTACTACTACTACCACTACTACTAGTACTACTAATGATGCTGCTGCTGGTGGTACTGTTGCTGCTGCTGCTACTACTACTACTACTACTACTACTACTACTACTACTACTTATGCTACTATTACTACTTATGCTCTTTCTGTTACAACAACAACAACAACAACAACAACAACTGCTACTACTACTACTATTACTACTTTAGTACTACTACTACTACTACTATTACTACTACTTAACATTAATCTTAAGACTTAACCTGCTCTCGTGCCCACGCTCTTGAATCTTCCGAGTTTTCCACCATCTGGCAACGACTACATACTCATTCTCAAACTAAATTTATCTGTGCTGTTTACCTCTAACCTAACTCCTCTGACTATAAATTCTTTAATTACTTGCAAAGTGGGGCACATTCTGACTCTCTGTCCTTTTGTAGAGATCTCCTTTCTTAGAGAATTCAATGTTCATCACCAGCTTTGGCTTTCCTCTCCCTTCACTGACCATACTGGTGAACTAGCTTTCAACTTTGCTATCCTCCACGACCTAGAGCAATTGGTGCAGCACCCTACTCATATTCCTGACCGTCTTGGAGATACGCCCAACATTCTTGACCTTTTCCTGACCTCTAATCCTTCAGCTTATGCTGTCACCCTCTCTTCTCCGTTGGGCTCCTCCGACCACAATCTTATATCTGTATCTTGTCCTATCGCTCCAATCCCTCCTCAAGAGCGCCCTAAGCGAAGGTGCCTCTGGCGTTTTGCATCTGATAGTTGGAGGGACCTGAGGAGGTATTCTGCTGATTTTCCTTGGAATGACTACTGCTTCCGTGTCAGAGACTGGTCTTTGTGTGCCGAGCGCATAACAGAGGTGATAGTGTCTGACATGGAGGCGTACATTCCTCACTCTTTTTCTCGACCTAAACAGCTTGTTCTCGTGCTATACATGACACAGAGGTGGCCCACATCAAAAGAATCTCATGCACTTTATATTTCTGCCCGCCGGAACAATGCCAAGTCAGTTCTCCAACTAGCCAAAAACTCCTTCATTAACAGAAAGTATAAAATTTTTTCAAGATCTAAGTCCCCCCGTGACTTCTGGCATCTAGCCAAAAATATCTCTAATAACTTTGCTTCTTCTTTCCCTCCTTTATTTCAACCAGAAGGTACCACATCTATCTCTAAGCTGAACTCTTCGCTCAAACTTTTGCTAAAAAACTCTACCTTGGACGATTCAGGGCTTGTTCCTCCCTCTCCTCCACCCTCTGACTACTTCATGTTACTCATTAAAATTCTTCGCAATGATGTTTTCCATGCCCTCGCTGGCCTAAACCCTCGGAAGGCTTATGAACCTGATGGGGTCCCTCCTGTTGTTCTCCGAAACTGTGCTTTCGTGCTTGCACCTTGCCTAGTCATACTCTTTCAGCTCTGTCTGTCAACATCTACCTTTGCCTACATTCAGCCTGTTCCTAAAAAGGGTGACCGTTCTAATCCCTCAAACTACCGTCCTATTGCTTTAATTTCCTGCCTATCTAAAGTTTTTGAATCTATTGTCAACAGGAAGATTCTTAAACATCTATCACTTCACAACCTTCAGTCTGATCGCCAGTATGGATTCCGTCAAGGCCGCTCTACTGGTGATCTTTTGGCTTTCCTTACTGAGTCTTGGTCATCCTCTTTTAGAGATTTTGGTGAAACTTTTGCTGTTGCCTTGGACATATCAAAAGCTTTTGATAGAGTCTGGCACAAAGCTTTGATTTCCAAACTACCCTCCTACGGCTTCTATCCCTCTCTCTGTACCTTCATCTCAAGTTTCCTTTCTGACCGTTCTATTGATGCTGTGGTAGACGGTCACTGCTCTTCTTCTAAATCTATTAACAGTGGTGTTCCTCAGGGTTCTATCCTGTCACCCACTCCCTTCTTATTATTCATCAATGACCTTCTAAACCAAACTTCTTGTCCTATCCACTCCTACGCTGATGATACCACCCTGCATTTTTCATAGACGTTCAACCCTTCAGGAAGTAAACATTTCACGCAGGGAAGCCACAGAACGCCTGACTTCTGATCTTTCTAAAATTTCTGATTGGGGCAGAGCAAACTCGGTATTGTTCAATGCCTCAAAAACTCAATTCTTCCGTTTATCAGCTCAACACAACCTTCCAAACAACTATCCCCTCTTCTTCATTGACACTCAACTGTCTCCCTCTTCTACACTGAACATCCTCGGTCTGTCCTTTACTTATAATCTGAACTGAAAACTTCACATCTCATCTCTAGCTAAAACAGCTTCTATGAAGGTAGGTGTTCTGAGACGTCTCCGCCTGTTTTTCTTACCCCACACCCTCCAGCTGCTAACTCTGTACAAGGACCTTATCCGTCCATGTATGGAGTATGCTTCACATGTCTGGGGGGGTTCCACTCATACTGCTCTTCTAGACAGGGTGGAATCAAAAGCTTTTCGTCTCATCAACTCCTCTCCTCTAACTGATTGTCTTCAGCCTCTCTCTCATCGCCGCAATGTTGCATCTCTAGCTGTCTTCTACCACTATTTTCATGCTAACTGCTCTTCTGATCTTGCTAACTGCATGCCTCCCCTCCTTCCGCGGCCTCGCTGCATAAGACTTTCTTCTTTCTCTCACCCCTATTCTGTCCACCTCTCTAATTCAAGAGTTAACCAGTATTCTCAATCAATCATCTCTCTCTGGTAAATTCTGGAACTCCCTGCCTGCTCCTGTATTTCTACCTTCCTATGACTTGAATTCCTTCAAGAGGGAGATTTCAAGACACTTATTCTACAATTTTTGACTACCGCTTTGGACCCTTTTCTGGGACTGGCATCTGAGTGGGCTTTTTTTTTTTTATTGGATTTTTGTTGCCCTTGGCCAGTGTCCCTCCTACATAAATAAAAAAGACTACTACTACAACTTTAGTACTACTACTACTACTACTACTACTACTACTACAATTAAATTACGAGTGGAGCAGCAGTAGTATCGGCATGAGGAGTATGGGGTACGTATGTGAAATTCAAAATGTCTGATAAAAAAAAAAAATCAAAGTTCTTTAAAAAAATGTATTGAGGCCTTGTAGTCACCACTGGACAAGTTTTAGGCACATTAGTCAAGAAGAAGAAGAAGAAGAAAAAAAAGTGTAGCACTGTACTGATTTCTAGAAAATAGTATAAAATTCAGTGATGCTTTTTAACTCTCATGTGATTCCTGCAAAAAAGGAATTCAGTTATTAAATTTATGAATTCGCACACACTCACTCACTCACTCACTCACTCACTCACTCACTCACTCACTCACACACACACACACACATACACACACACACACTTTGACTTACCTTTAGGATTAATGTCAAGTATTTCCCCACCCCCAATGTACATTTTCAGTTTGTTGACTGCCTAAAGAATAAACCGTTTATTATTATTATTATTATTATTACACACACACACACACACACAGACAGACAATCAGATACACACACACACACACACACACACACACACACACACACACACACACACACACACACACACACAAGGAAATACAAAGACAATTCAAAAATGGAAAGAGAGAGAGAGAGAGAGAGAGAGAGAGAGAGAGAGAGAGAGAGAGAGAGAGAGAGAGAGAAATATCCGGTTGTACATAGTGGTAAATAACTTTTCCTCCTCCCCCTCCTCCTCCTCCTCCTCTACGCACAGTTCTCCTGCCACTGAAAACGAACTTAAATGGATATTTTGGGGATTGGCAGCCACCGACCATGTGTCCAGAGGGGCATTACGTCTACGGTTATGGACTCTTGGTGAGTCTCGTCTTCTTGCCACAGAAAAAAAGACATAGAAGTTAAGATCAACATTTGGCCTTTGAATAATATGCTATCGTATTTTTTCTTTTGTCATCTTTGTTAATCTGTAATGGATATTTTTTCATCTATTCAATTCTCTCTCTCTCTCTCTCTCTCTCTCTCTCTCTCTCTCTCTCTCTCTCTCTCTCTCTCCAGTCGGACAGCTTCAGCGGGACGGGATTAGCGTCCGACGACTGTGGAGTGACTGGCGTGGAGCTGCTGTGCACCACCCGCCAGGGGGCCACCACCTCCGTCTTGTACAAGGTGGAGTACAAAACAACGGACAGAGGTAAGTGTCGGTGTAGACTACTCCTGTCTGTCTGTCTGTCTGTAAACAGTCTGTCTGTCTGATTCTCTGTGTCTGTAGATTGTCCTTAGACAGTCTGTCTGTCTGTCTGTCTGTCTGTAGACAGCCTGTGTGTAGAGTCTATCTGTCTTTCTGTCTGTAGACATTGTCTGTAGACAGTTCTTCTGCTTGTCTGTAGACAGTTTGTCTCTCTGTCTGTCTCTGTAGACAGTCTGTTCGTCTGTCTGTCTGTCTGTTGACTGTCTGTTCATCTGTCTGTCTGAAGACTTTCTATCTGTTTGTCTGCAGAAAGTCAGTCTGTCTGTCTGTTTATCTGTAGAGTGTCTATCTGTCTGTCTGTCTGTCTGAAGACTGTCTGCCTGTCTGTCTGAAGACTGTCTATCTGTCTGTCTTTTTGTAGAGTGTTTGTTTGTCTATAGACAGTCTATCTGTCTGGCTCCCTGTCTGTAGACAGTCTGACCGTCTGTCTGTCTGTGTGTCTGTCTGTCTGTAGACAGTCTATATTTCTGTCTGTTTGTGTGTCTGTTGACAGTCTGTTCGTCTGTGTCTGAAGACAATCTCTCTATCTGTCTGTCTATAGAAAGTCCTATCTGTCTGTAGACAGCCTGTCTGTCTGTCTGAAGACATTGTCTGTCTTTCTGTCTGAAGACAGTCTGTCTGTTGACAGTGTTTGTCTGCCTGACTCTCTCTTGACAGTCCGTCTGTCTGTCTCTGTCTGCAAACAGTCTGTCTGCAAATAATCACTCTTTCTCTATAGATAGTCTATCTCTGTCTGTCTGTAGTCTGTCTGTCTATCTGTCTGCCTGTCTATCTGTTTGTATGTCTGTCTGTCTTTCTGTAGATATTCTGTCTGTCTGCCTGTAGACATTCTATCTGTCTGCCTGTAGACATTCTATCTGTCTGTCTGTAGACATTCTATCTGTATGTCTGTAGACATTCTATCTGTCTATCTGTAGACATTCTATCTGTATGCCTGTAGACATTCTATCTGTCTGTCTGTAGATATTCTGTCTATCTGTAAACTGTCTGTTTGTCTGTAGACAGTCTTCCTGTCTGTCTGTAGACACTTTCTTTCTGTCTGTGTCTGTAGACAATCTGTCTGTTTTTAGACTCTCTCTCTCTGTCTGTCTATAGACTTTGTAGACACTCTCTCTCTCTCTCTCTCTCTCTCTCTCTCTCTCTCTCTCTCTCTCTCTCTCTCTCTCTCTCTCTCTCTCTCTCAGGCACGGCCACCTGTCCCGAGAACGAGCCTGTGGACAGCTTTAAGATCAAGCTGGCGAATGCAGCAGGGTCTTTGGATGATGAAGGGATGATCAATGTCGCGTTCACGTGCCAGACTTCGCGAACAATCCTACATGTTTACGGCGGTGCTTCTGCAGGCAAGTTTTTTTTTTTTTCTTTTTTGGTTGGGTGTTCAAGGAGGACATATGATATGACAAAAATTACGTATAAAAACAACCATCTCAACTAGTTTTGGAATGCTGTAGGACAGTTGAGGTCGGGTTAAAGCTAGGTTACATAATAAGCTGTGATCTAACTTACACCAAGACATCTCTTATCTAACCTGACCCAGCCTAAGGTAACATCTTTTAACCCAAGCTGACAATTTGAGCTAAGCTGACCTAACCTAGTTGCCCTAACCTTGCATCAGCTAAACTAAGCTAACCCAAGCTATCCTATTCAAGAGTTACTTCTTCTAGTCTATTCAAACAATATGTAACTTAACATAATTGAAGCGGACTTAACTACCTCAAGAGTAGCTAGAGTGGCTGATCTTCATATAATTCCAACACACATTGAAAAATGGGTCTGGATTGAAAGATACTAAAGTTTAAGTTTTAGAAGTCTACCTCCTAGAAGTCTGGGATATGGATGTGGATGAAGTGGCCAATCAGAATGGTAGGGGAGTGCTGACAGGGTGTTGCTGTGTGTTTGGCAGGCACGTGGTCGGAAGTGACGCAGTGTCCAGCGGGCCTGGTGGTGTGTGGCATGCGAGTACGTGCTGTGATTCCTTATGTTTATGACGACACCTGCCTCAATGACCTGGTGATGATGTGCTGTATTGTGTAGATTTGTTAACTCAGCTAGTCAGTCAGCTTACTAGTCACTCAGTCATTAAACCCTTTCACTGCTATTTACCACACAAATCAGACATTTTTCGTTCACCATCTATCTCGAAACATAATACCGTGTAGAAATTCTTTTAATCTCTTTCCAACCTTACAGAAGCTTGTAAAGATTGTATGCACTGCTTTCAGTGTCGTGAACTGTTGCATATCGCAGTAGAAAGGGTTAACAACATAAAAGAAGCTGCAAGAAGCCAGTGGTCCTGCTCACGGCACTAAACAGTCACTCAGTAAACCATTGCACCAACCGTTCATTTCATCTACTGGTTATTAATTATTCAGCCAGTCAATCAACTAACCAACTAAATGTATTATTAATCTGATAAGATGATAAACTAATATTATAATAACCAGTTTGTAGTTAGTATAGGAATTAACTAAGCTCTCTCTCTCTCTCTCTCTCTCTCTCTCTCTCTCTCTCTCTCTCTCTCTCTCTCTCTCTCTCTCTCTCTCTCTCTCTCTCTCTCTCTCTCTCACTTGGTTTGATGAATAAATTAAATTAATTGTCTCTCAGTGTTTCTGTCCCCACTCGCCCCTGTTAACGTGCGTTGTGTCCTGCGTGTCAGGTGTGCGTGAGGTGTGTGAGGAGATGGCAGCAATGGGGTGGCTTTACCATCCTTCCTTTTGATGTACTTGATTCACGTCCCTTCCAGTGCGTGTTATTGATGGACTTGGTAGCTATTTTATTTTTATTTTTCATTTCCTCCACTTCCTGTAACTCGTGTTCCTTCTTCCTCAGAATGAAATGATTGTGATGAACATTAACCAAGGTGGAAGGATTCACGCTGTCTGTTTGAGTGGTGACGAAGGAAAGAAAGGAAGGAAGAAAGAAAGGATGAAGGCGATAGGCTGTGAGGTGCGATGTGTGTGTGTGGGTGAGTGGCAGGAGGTGGGTCGTGGTGGTAACGGTGTGAGTGAGAATGCGCTGGTGACGGGGATTCCTGGTGACTAACTTTGGCGTGGCGTGGACTCCCCCTTTCCTCCCTACACACACACACACACACACACACGCACACAGGTTTGGCACCACCACGCCTTGGCACCGAGCACGGGACGCCTAGTGAAGGGAGGCAAGGCGCTGCACGGGAGGGAGCCTCAGTGACAAGCCGGCAGCAGCCCTCATCGTCAGGCGGCACCGAGCTCCCTCTAGCACCCTACTCTCTATCTCAACACGCAACTACGCTTTCATCAGCATGGTAAGTCCTTTGAAGCTGCTTTCATATTCCATGGGAGTCTAAACTGGCAGCGTCCACTATTATAAGGACAATACGGTATCTCTTCACAACTTCAACACATCGCTACATCATAAAATTAATTCTCCTCAACCTGCTGTCATACTTGTAGATTATAAGAACAACTGGTATTTATTCATCGTATCAGAACATCTCTCCATTTTTTCTGTCTCAGCGTAATGATTTTTAATGGATGATAAGGTATTTAAATCTCCTCACGCTTCTGCAATATTCCATGATTACATAACTAGTGCCATTTATTTATTATACGTATTTGCAACGCCATGTGACACCACTGTTACCCCTCTGATAACTCAGTAATTCAATCACTAACTTCTCATGCTAATCTCTGTGCCATCTCTGAACGAGTTGTAAAGCATGTATCGTGACTGAACGGATTTACAGCCACTTTATATGTGCTGCAATTGCAATGCTGAGATTTTTACTCGAAGTGAAGTGATGCAAACTGAGGTTGTGTGTGCACTTTTCTGTCCATATGAAAAAGAAAAAAAAAATGGAAAATGGGTACTGCGTATGCTCGGTTTTATGTCTAGCTCACCAAGGCATCTCTCTCTCTCTCTCTCTCTCTCTCTCTCTCTCTCTCTCTCTCTCTCTCTCTCTCTCTCTCTCTCTCTCATCGGGACTGCCTAGCGATGCACTCTCAAGGTCGCACCACAACCAGGCACTCAGGAGAAAGCGCAGCCATGTTGTCACTACCTCACGTCACGCTCAGTGACTCCCTGCAAATGCTGTTCCTCTGCTCTGCTCCTCTGCTCTGCTCCACCTCCTGCATCCCTCCCTCTCCCCCCCATCAAGCGACATTCTTCATTGACGTTGCTGACATTTCAACAATCAACGATCACAGCTTGAATATTTTCCCAGTCACACCATTTTCCTTATCTATCTCCGATCTCACACCGATTTGCTTTCACGTACATTTCTTTTTTTTTATTTTCACTTCCTACGTTCTCTGCTCACCTTTCTCGGTCGGTCAAAGGTGAATCACTTTTTTTCAACCGTGTTATTTTTACATACTGGTGCATCGTGTCGTTCTCGCTAGTTGGGCGGTGTACGGAGGTTTTAGTATGGCACAGCAAGATGCTCTTACTTCAAAGGTTGCACGACATGGGAGGAAATGACGTGCTTAGTAAGTGCTCAAGACAACACGAACAAGTGGATGGGAGTAAAAATATTATAGGTAGGCGATTTTTCCTTTCCCTCCATGGTGCTATTCCGATCACTGCCTCTCTCTCTCTCTCTCTCTCTCTCTCTCTCTCTCTCTCTCTCTCTCTCTCCTCTCTCTCTCTCTCTCTCTCTCTCTCTCTCTCTAAAAAAAAAAAAAAACACTATACTACAAAAACTATACTGCAAAAACTATACTACATATGCGTGATAACGTAAATTATGTTCTGCAGGGAGGAAGAGGAGGAGGAGGAGGAAGAAGTAGACGTGTAACTGATCATGGTGTGGAACGTCACGTGCCCAAAATAGCTGACTCGCCAGACGGTGAGGCATGGCGAGGTGCAGACGACGCGCTCCTCCTCCTCCTCCTCCTCCTCCTCCCCTAACCACTCTCCCTCCCCCTGTCCCTCCCACACTTTCAATGAGGACGGTGTGGGAGTAAGGCGAAGAGGAGGGAGAACTATGGTACTCGGGGAGGAAGCATTTTGGGGAATGAATCTTCTTTTCCGTAGAATTGAGAGAGAGAGAGAGAGAGAGAGAGAGAGAGAGAGAGAGAGAGAGAGAGAGAGAGAGAGAGAGAGAGAGAGAGAGAGAGAGAGAGAGGAAACATCTATAATTACATATACGTAAATGGTATTGTAACTATCGGCGAGACAGAAAACATAAATATAATGGTATAAAAAATAATGAGTGAGAGGAGGGAGAGGAGGAGGAGGAGGAATACAAAGGAATACAAAGGAAAGTCATACAGCAACAGACCTTTTA
The DNA here is from genome assembly GCF_035594125.1 of Scylla paramamosain. Lineage (NCBI taxonomy): Eukaryota > Metazoa > Arthropoda > Malacostraca > Decapoda > Portunidae > Scylla > Scylla paramamosain. Next base: position 4,027,924 of record NC_087162.1, on the reverse strand, counting down.
GTCCTTCCAAGGCTGTTTGGTAACTACTTCTAACTAACTACAGGGAAGGAGGAGGATGAGGAGGAGGCTGTTTGGTAACTACTTCTAATTAACTACAGGGAAGGAGGAGGATGAGGAGGAGGCTGTTTGGTAACTACTTCTAATTAACTACAGGGAAGGAGGAGGATGAGGAGGAGGAGATGATACAACATTTAATACTCGCGAGAACCAACTTTTAATTCACCTGCTGATAATTTCAGATGTTAATCCCCTAAACTGTCACGAGAACAAGGCAGCACTAATGAAGAAAGAGAGGCAGTACGTAACGCGCCAGGAGCACCACAAGCACACGTAAGACTGACCAGCGAGGGAACAGTAATACAAAAACAAACACAGATTCAGATTCACGTGTCTCTCTCTGTGTGTTCCGAAACGTTGTGATACACCGACTTAAAGTTTCAAGTTCCTATTCTAGTGCCTCGCTGTTTGTTTGGAAATGTGGGTTATGAATGGGTGGAGAGCTTCTGAACTAGAGACTTAACTACTTATAACTCTGATGGCCATAAGGGAGGGGATGATGAAAATACCGCGGATATTGATGAGACACACGAGCCACCTAGTTATTTGGAGGAAATCAAGGGAAAGATTATTGACTTCGTGTGTCGCGAGAACGAAACTGCATCTAACGCCCTCTTGAACTATAATGAGTGCGCTTTAGGTTCGTATACAGAAACACTTACGCATCGCACCGCCATTACTCTGAAAAGACTCCAGTTCAAGTTAGTTTTTTTAAGGATTTTTTTTTTAATGATCGTAATGACAGACTAACAAGATTTCTATATTATTAACGGGAGAAACACTCGCGAGAATTCGGCTAACCATCTCTGTGGCCTCTGAAAATAGTCGTGGTGAGAGAGCAGTGTTTCTGAATACAGGCATGGCAATACTCACCAGCTGATAAGACAACACCACAACAGCTCCTAACTCATCTCATTCCGCAGTCACATCGGAAACAGTCAGAATGTCAATAGAGAGAATCTGCGTATTAAGATTGTCAGCGACTTATTTATGATGTGTGTGGCTTCCTGAATCAGGTGGCTGTCTAGGCAACGTGGAGGTGTTTGGCAACCTTGACTTTCTGAAGTATATGTGTGTGTGTGTGTGTGTGTGATGGCTCCGCTTCAATATTTAATTATTTTCTCCGGCACGTGTAGCATTTCATGGCACTAACACATATTGGTTAGCATGGGATGTTTGGCCTTGTCGAGGTGAAATTATGAGGCAAACTTTTTTCCATGATGTAGTAAACAGGAGGTGTAGGTAAGGAAACGAAAGGAAGAAAACACAGGAATGGAAGAAAGACGAGAAGGAAGGAAAGAAAAAAAAGAAACGAGGGTGAAAAATAGGAGGAAAAGACAGGTGCATAGTTTTTCTAATAAATCATACTAATGAGGACATATTCACCTAATCATATTCCTCGTTTTTTTTTTTTTTTTTTTATGTGTGTGTGCAAATGTCCCTCACTAAAAAATTCAAGGATCACGGGAACACCGCTATCAAACATACTAATTTTACTGCACCAGAGATATGTACATTTATTTTTTTGGTCCTCATTTTTTTTTTTTTCCGTTCTTGATCTCTTTCTCCTCACATGTATGCATACTCTCTCTCTCTCTCTCTCTCCTCTCTCTCTCTCTCTCTCTCTCTCTCTCTCTCTCTCTCTCTCTCTCTCTCTCTCTCTCGCTCTTCGGTACAATGCCTGATGAATGGAAGCTCGCTAACGTAACTCCGATTTTCAAAAGAGACAGTAAATCTTCACCATACAATTACCGACCAGTCAGCTCAATCTCGTATGCAGAATGCTAGAAACACTTATAAGAGATAAACTTGTTAATCACTTAGAGGAAAACAACTTACTTAAAGATACTCAACACGGCTTCCGTAACAAACGCTCTTGTTTGACGAACCTCTTAGACTTCTATGATATTCTGACGAAAGTAAAGCGGTAGATAGGATATAACTTGATTTTCAAAAATCCCCCACAAACGTTTACTGATTAAACTAAAATCGCATGGCATCCAAGGCGGCGTGCTGAGATGGGTAGAAAACTGGCTAAACAACCGGAAACAAAGAGTAGTTATAAATGGAAAACCATTCAAGTGGAATAATGTAACCAGCGGGGTGCCATAGAGGGTCTGTTCTCATTCTTGTTTATATAAACGACATAGATGAGGTTGTTACCGGTATAATTTCGAAGTTTGCTGATGACACGAAAATAGCGAATCTAACGAAGTAAAAAAAAAAAAAAGAAAAATCCAGAACAAGCTAGACAAATTGTCAGAATGGAGGCAAACCTGGCAAATGAGTTTTAATGCAGATAAGGGTAAAGTCCTCCATACAGGGTATCGAAACAAGAAAGCAAAGTATATTATGAACGGTACACAACTTAAAAGTGTAGAAAGCGAAACTGATTTAGGAGTAACAATATCGAGCAGCCTAAAACCTAGTCAACAATGTTCAGAAGTCTTAAAGAAAGCGAACAAAATAATTGGCTTAATCAACAGATAAGTTGAATATGAATCTAAACATACTATCCTCACTCTACTCAATTCCCTGGTTCGTCCCCTTTTGGAATATTGCGTTCAGGCATGGTGCCCCTATTACCAGAAAGACACAGATAAATTAGAAAGAGTTTATCGTAGAGTAACATAAATGATACCAAGCCTAAGGAACAAATCATACGAAAAGTGACTTAAAGAATTAAATTTATTCCCCATTAACTCAACGAAGACTTAATACAAATGTTTAAAAAATCATCAAAGGCATTGATAACATGGACTGCAGTAAGTATTTCACGATAGACTCTTCAAATTACACGTGAGGAAATGGTTGCAAAATTACTGGGAAATCCTCTTATTCTCATGAATAAAAAAATATCTTTTTCCATCGTACTGTCAATTTATGAAATGGGTTTCCTCGAGACGTGATAGATTGCAACACCGTAGAGGCTTTTAAACGCAGTCTTAATAAATATTTTTGCCTCAAATCCGCGGTTAACAGCATTTGTTAGTGGTTGACTTTCTTGCCTTCAGGAAATGGGAGCACCTCATTTCATCTAGTTTCATTCTTTTTGTAAAATTTCCTTCAGGTTTTTACTTCTCTAACCCCTTAAGGTATCTATTTCCGACCTGTTTCCTGTACGGCTTATGCTGGAAGGAGCGGAGGGTGGGGAGAAAGCCTTCTGTTTTGCTGTCTTTTTCTTCTACTACCATCTTAGTTGTCCTAGGTCAGGACACCTTATGAGGACCACAAGGTCTGTTGTGGCCTGTGTATCTAGGTAACTCTCTCTCTCTCTCTCTCTCTCTCTCTCACACACACACACACAAATTACCTATCCTAACCATCTTAACCCAAGTACTTATACTACACAAGCTTCACCTGCCTGACATCTTACTTTCTCTCCCAGCGTGAGTGCATCAGCGTCCACGTGGGGCAGGCTGGCGTGCAGATCGGCAACGCCTGCTGGGAGCTTTACTGCCTCGAGCACGGCATCCAGCCTGACGGGTCCATGCCCTCAGACAAGATCGCAGGGCACCATGATGACTCTTTCAGCACATTCTTCAGCGAATCCGGGGCAGGGAACCACGTGCCCCCGCGCCGTGTTTGTCGACCTTGAGCCCACCGTTATTGGTAAGGAGGGCAAAGGGTAAGGACAAGAGGGAAAGGAGGGCAGGACGGAAATATGCTTTAGTGTGATACCCGCTTAGGCAAGGGCAATGGGGAACGTGTAAAACAAAAGCATTGAAAGCAGTGGGTGTTGGGTAACGGGGCAGTAGAGGTAGAGAATGCATGAAAAGTGATAGGGTAGGTAGATCAGAAAAGGATAGTAAAGATGATAAAATAGTCAGAAGAGAGATGGCAAGGCAAGATGAAGGAACGAGAGTGAAGGAAAGGAATGGACTGACCGAGTGGCTTTAATGTATCGCAGGGAGGAAATCATTGCCGCTTGATGAAATGCGGAGGGAGTGAAAGAAAAGCAAGGGAAAGGATGAGATTTGGCTACAGAAGAGCAAGAGATACCAGGAGAGTTGTTGATCTGTAAAGAGAAGTTTGCTGCATGTGTGAGAACAGCGTAGAAATAGAGCAGACTTCTAGAGGTTAAAGGATGAAATGTAACGTGGGAATGAAAAATGCCGATATAAAATGAATAAATAAGAAAGAAGACATGAAGAGAGGGAAGAAAATGTAGGAAGCAAAGGGAAGACGAATCCTTCTCACTTCACCCCTTTATGAATAAAAAAAAAAATAAATAAATAATGATAATAAAGTTGATTCCACAAAATAACAATATTTGGCTGCTCTGAAGAAAAAAAAAAAAAAAAAACATCACTGAAGACTGCTTCCCTATGTACACACCGCCCGAGCTGGAGGCACTGCTGTCGATGACCTATTAAATAACCTTCCATTAAGTAACTTCTGTTGAGCAATCTTGCACTCCTGTTCCGCAGACGAGGTGAGAACAGGAACGTACCGCAAACTGTTCCACCCAGAGCAGCTCATCACGGGGAAGGAGGACGCGGCCAACAACTACGCCCGCGGCCACTATACCATCGGAAAGGAGCTGATCGACATGACCATGGAGAGAGTGAGGAAGCTGGCCGACCAGTGCTCCGGCCTGCAGGTGGGTTGTGGTGGTGGTGGTGGGGGTGATGGTAGTGGTGGCGACAGTTACACAAAGTTTTTTTTTTTTTGCCTCGTGCTACAATTCCAGCGGCCACAAAATCGTTCCATGTGAATGGTTAAAGGGGCGAGTGTCTAGATTAATATATTCCGTGCACAGCTACGTGGAAAAATCTTGTCTGGTACACGAATAAATCTTTCTTCCTTTTTTTTTTTTTTTTCGGAGCTTGATATCTATTATTCTTAGTGCTACAAACTTTCCACCACACACATTTACAGTCGAGTTTTCATTGTTGCTTCTGTAAACTGTCCTAAATACGTATAAAAAAAAAAATATGCAGACTCTCATCTCATACACACCATTTTTTTACGTTTAAGCATTTACTAAATAGATAAACTTGCACATAGCACACAGCTACAGGCAAATCTTAATTCATACAAAGCACCTGAATTCAAATATCAATAAGAAAATTATCAAAGTTCCTCCGACAATAATGACTCCTTTACTAACCCCACTTCTTATACTCCCTGCCTGTCTCACTCCCCAACCCTCCCTGCACAGGGCTTCCTCATCTTCCATTCCTTCGGCGGCGGTACGGGTTCCGGCTTTACGTCCCTCATGATGGAGCGCCTCTCCCTCGACTACGGCAAGAAAAGCAAGCTGGAGTTCGCTATCTACCCCGCCCCGCAGGTAAGCCTCACACCTGTCCTTCATGCCTTGTTGAGCCTTATACCTTAATACTGGATTGGCAAAAAGAGAGAGAGAAAAAAATAGTATATAATTATGTTCTTGGCAGTGCACCATAAAAGGTAATATTCTAAAAATGAATGGTTGGTAGATCCTTTGGGGCTGAAGGGGCCACAGCTGGTTTTAAATTTCACTCAGGCTTTTATTCCTCCCTCTGTTGCTACTCTACTTTAGTTTTCCCTCATTTCTCTCGAATTTTTGCCTTTTCGCTTCTATTTTTTTTTGTAATTTATTTATTTATTTATTTTTGCATGTCATGCTTCCTGTTTCCTGCTGCTCATTACAATAACTCTCTTCCTGCGGACTCATGATTTCATTTTACAGCGTCTTAAAATTAATTTCTCGACACTCACTACTGTCTCCAGGTGGCCACGGCAGTAGTGGAGCCTTACAACTCCATCCTCACCACCCACACCACGCTGGAACACTCAGACTGCGCCTTCATGGTGGACAACGAGGCCATCTATGACATCTGCCGCAGGAACCTGGACATTGAACGGCCCACCTACACCAACCTTAACCGCCTTATTGGCCAGATCGTTTCCTCCATCACCGCCTCCCTCAGGTGAGCGTCAGGGTCGAGGAACACAAGGGAACAAAAAGGAAGAGCAAACAACGGCAAATGTTTTGGTCCTTGTGAAATTAATTATGCTAACATGAACTACCTAATTTAAAGAGACATACAAGATAGATTTCAAGCTTTATAGTGACTTTGGCTATTTCCTCTTAGTTTATTATCGAATTCTTTCCATAATCCTTGACTTTAATTTTTCTGTCAATATTTTTGTTCATATCTTCCTGTGTTGTGTAATAAATCCTGTCGTGCCTAAACATTCCAGCTATGATACTTCACTTTCTCTATCTCCATCCCTCTTCCGTAGGTTCGACGGTGCCCTGAACGTGGATCTAACGGAGTTCCAGACTAACTTGGTGCCCTACCCTCGCATCCACTTCCCGCTGGTCACCTACGCGCCCGTCATCTCCTCTGCCAAAGCCAACCACGAGCAGCTCTCCGTTGCTGAGATCACCAGCGCCTGCTTCGAGCCGGCCAACCAGGTGAGGGAGAGGAAGGAAGGAAGGAAGGTAAAGGGAGGTGGTGGTAGAAAGTGCACGGAGGATAAGGTTACGTGTGATAGGAAAGATGGAGTGCTGTGAGAGGAGGACTAGGATAAGAGAGACAGCGAAAAGTGTGCAGGAGTTGAAGAATGGGACATGGGAAGGGTGTTTAAAGGGAGGTGGAGAGAAGTGCTTGGGAGACGATGCTGTATAGAGATGGAGACCAGTTAGTGCGGGAATAAGGAGGAACTTAGCACATATCATCTGACAAAAGTGTTTCATTCATTATCTAAGAGAGAAAAGATGCATTTAAGGACATAGAGAGAGAGAGAGAGAGAGAGAGAGAGAGAGAGAGAGAGAGAGAGAGAGAGAGAGAGAGAGAGAGAGAGAGAGAGAGAGAGAGAGAGAGAGAGAGAGAGAGAGAGAATGTAAGAAGAAAAAAAAACTAACTCATGAACACCTTATAAGCTAAGATAATAAAATACTATAAACCTCATAGCTAAAACTAAAACGATGCAAAAAAAAAAAAAAATGGAAACGGAGGCAACCAAAACAAAATATAAGGAAACTAGACGAAGAAATGAAAGCAAATCACAACTAACCCTTCACAATACAAAACTGTCAACATCCCCAACATCACCGTCTCTTCCTCCCGCTCAGATGGTGAAGTGTGACCCTCGCCACGGCAAGTACATGGCCTGCTGCCTCCTGTACCGCGGCGACGTGGTGCCCAAGGACGTGAATTGTGCCATCGCCACCATCAAGACCAAGCGCTCCATCCAGTTCGTCGACTGGTGCCCCACTGGATTCAAGGTGAGGCACTGACTGATGGATTCTAAGAGACTACTAGGCATTGGAAAAGGATTACAGCAGGTTAGAAGAGAATTACAAGGTATCATAACATTATAAAGTATTATAAAACTACTACAATAAATTATAAAACCATTATAAAAAATTACAAGGAATTATAAAAGTATTACAGAAAGGGATTATGAAAGTGCTACAGACGAATTACATGGGATTATAAAAGTATTGCAAAATAATTACAAGGGATTATAAAACTACAGAGGATTATGAAAACATTACAAAAAAAAAAACTACAAGGGGTTATCAGAGTATTACAAAAGAACTACAAGGGATTACAAAGAGGTTACAAATCCATATGGTAGTAATGATCAAACATAAGAACACAAATTATAAATAAAAGAAAGCATGAAAAACTGCAAGCTAAATGAATGACGGTAAAAAAAAAAAAGTTAATATCTCAAGATGCAAGGAAGGATATGCAGAGCTGAGGCAACCTGTGTCCTGCAAGAAATGAAGCAAGGAAGAGATAAAGAGAAAAGTGCCAAAAAACTGTACCCTTAATAAACGATGAAAGAAGAAAACTGATGAAAAGCGTAATAGCAATATGCTTTGAAGGAAACGGTGCTCTTAGATAACATATACACTACAAGGACGACACAATACATTATAATGAAAAAAAAAAAGTACTCACACAAAAACATTCCCGGAGTTTTAAGCAAAATAACAACCCATTACTCATTTTCGCCGCCATCCATCACTCCTTCCCGTACACACCTGTCCAAATGAACCACGTCCTCTCCGCCAGGTGGGCATCAACTACCAGCCGCCCACGGTGGTGCCTGGCGGGGACCTGGCCAAGGTGAACCGCGCTGTCTGCATGCTGTCCAACACCACGGCCATCGGGGAGGCGTGGGCCAGGCTCGACCATAAGTTTGACCTCATGTATGCCAAGAGGGCCTTCGTACACTGGTGAGTGGTGTGTGTGTGTGTGTGTGTGTGTGTGTGTGTGTGTGTTGTTTTGATGATGATGATGATGATGATGATGATGATGATGATGATGATGATGATGATGATGACAATGATGGTGGTGGTGATGATGGTAAAAGGAGGTAGAAGGAGGAGGAAGAGGAAGAGGAAAAGAAAGAGGAAGGGGAGGAGGAAAAGGAAAAAGAAGAAAAAAAGAAGAGGAGGAGGAGGAGGAGGAGGAGGAGAAGAAGGAGGAGGAGGAGGAGGAAGAGGAAGAGGAAGAGGAGGAGGAAGAGGAGGAGGAGGAAGAGGAGGAGGAGGAGAAGGAGGAGGAGGAGGAGGAGGAGGAGGAGGAGGAGGAGGAGGAAGAGGAGGAGGAGGAGGAGGAGGAGGAGGAGGAGGATGGAGAGGAGGAAGAAAAAGAGTACTCATTAGACTAGAGGATAAGAAGGAAGAGTACACACAACAGGATAAGAAGGAGGATGTTTTATAGCCGCTGCCTTGCTAGTGGCGGCCAGCATCATGGCAAGGACGCCCCGATGGTCCTGACAGGCCTTGAGATTATGTAAGATTGATGGGCAAGCAGCGAGCGACGGAAGGGCGGCGAGTCACCTTTCCCTTCCTCCTTCAGGTACGTGGGCGAGGGCATGGAGGAGGGAGAGTTTGCCGAGGCGCGCGAGGACTTGGCGGCCCTCGAGAAAGACTACGAGGAGGTGGGCCTGGACTCAACTGACGAGGCGGAGGAGGAGCCCGAGGAGTTCTAACAACAGCAGGCTCGGCAAGTGTGCATGTAAGGAACCCACACTCAAAGGCACTTAATAAAACGTACAAATTCTAGCTTGAAGTTTTGAATGACCTTAAACTGAGGAGTTGAAACAAGAGCAGCCAGGGCGAGTGTGCGTGTGAGGAGCCAACACTCAAAAGCAATTCATAAAGCATACAAATTCTACCCGGAACTCTTGAATGTCCTTAACCTGAGGAGTTTTAAAGTTTTAACAAGTGTGTGTCACGCATCCACGCTCTAAGTCAATGGGAGAGAGAAAGAAAAAGATACCAAATTTTAACTTACACTCTACCTTAACACCGATACGTAAGACTTATACTACCACTAAAAGACGCGTTAATTCTTCTACAAATGTGGCTTTCCCTAGAGGACCAGACGGCAGCACCTTTCGCAGCGCTAATGCGGACCCACGTGAGGGAACACTCAGGGACCGCACAGGTGAGGTGGAAGACACATGCATAAAGCCAGTGGCGCGTCCCGTGCGATTAGTGTCTTTCTTACCTCCATTCCTTTTTTTTTCTTTTTTCCATTTTTTGTTTGTAGTCAACGCATCTTTTTTTGCATGTATGATTGGGTAAAAAATGGAAGGAAAAGAACAAAAAAAAAAAAAAGAGGAGGAGAAAGAGCAGGAGGATGCGGGAGAATAGAACGAGGAGGAGGAGGAGGAGGAGAAGGAGGGAAACAACAACAACAACAACAACAACAACAACAACAACAACAACAACAACAACAACCACACAACAGTTACAACAATAATGATGATGGTGATTATTATTACTATTATTACTTGATGAAGAACAATGCTACTACTACTACTACTACTACTACTACTACTACTACTATTACTACTACTACTACTATTACTACTACTACTACAGTTGCTACTAAAAGTACTGCTACTACTACTACTACTACTACTACTACTACTACTACTACTACTACTACTAACAATAATAATAAGTAATAATAACAAAAATAACAACAACAACAACAACAACAACAACAACAACAACAGCAACAACAACAACAACAAAAACAAAAAAAACAACAACAACAACAACAACAAGGCTTTCTACTTTTTTTCATCCCTCTTCTGTCCACCTCCATAATGCAAGAGTTGGCCAGCATTCACAACCTTTCATCCCTTTTCACTGGTGGACTCTGGAACTCCCTGCCTACTTCTGCATTTCCTCTTTCGGATGACTTGGAGGCATCAGGATGCTTCTCCTTTTGGACGTTTTTCTTTAGGGACTGGCATCTGGATGGGCTTTTTTTCGTATGAATATTTGTTGTCCTTGGCCAATACTACTTTTGCTTAAAAAAAAAAAAAAGAGAGAGAAAGACAGAAGCAGAACCGCTAACGGAACGGAACGGAACATAGTAAGTACCCAGTGAAAGAAAATCCACGTGTTCATACTCAACACTTGCAAGCGATTAACACGTGTAAAGGTGTGATAAGACCTTCCCACTTAGGCAACAGTTTATTACCTCACACCTCTGTTCTGGGCGGCCCTTCGTTACCTTCTCCACTTTCCCTTCACGCCGGCACCCCAAGGACTTGATAACTTCACGTACTGCGCTAATGAAGAATGCATGAACGACGGTAAATTAATGGTTTTCTTCCGAGACATGAGTACCTTTAGTATTCTGCACACACACACACACACACACACACACACACACACACACGCTGGGAAGTGAAGTGTGTCTTCTCAACTGCATGACATGTGCTACTTAAAATATGAGGAAAAAATAACATAATTCCTATCCAGCAGGTGCTTAGGCTTTATGCGGAACTTTGATAATTAAAAAAAAAATATTGAAAGAATGTAGGGCAAAAAAAAAAAAAAAAAAAAGATTAATGGATGATAGAAGAAAAATCGGCTTAAATAGAAGTGATCGAAGAGGAGGAGGAGGAGGAGGAGGAGGAGGAGAGAAAGAAAAGGAGTGTAAAGGAAGTAAAACTCGTTAAATTTTACATAGTTCGAGTGTCTCTCTCTCTCTCTCTCTCTCTCTCTCTCTCTCTCTCTCTCTCTCTCTCTCTCTCTCTCTCTCTCTCTCTCTCTCTCTCTCTCTCCACCAATCCTCATTTACACTCTAATCGCTTGTTCTATCATTTATCAACCCCACTACCTCACTACTCAATTAACCACAGCACTGTAGGGTACAACGAAACCTGTCTGTGTCTGTTCCATTAGAGACAGTAGGTCCTCCAGTACCTCTCCCACCCATGTGTCTCATTTTCGTCCCGCAAGTCCCCTGTAGGTTCACATCTTCTATACTAAATTTCTGAGCTTTCAAGGACAACGAGAATGGCAATACTCCTGTGGCTGTTAGTTTTTTAAAAGGCTCTCTCTGCATTTTCTGTCTTGCTATCAATGTATCTATCAATCATTAGCAACTGATAGACGGTGATGAAGGGACAGTTTTTGTTTGAGTAGTATGGAATGTTACTTTTTCTGTCTTCCTGTCTATATGCACTGGGACGTAATCGATACACAGAGAATTAGATAGAAGGATGAGATAGAAAGTCTAGCTGAGATAACCTGCAATAGACGAACAGGCAACAGAGAGAAGTGGAGAGGTTTGGTGAGATAAAGAGCGAAACAGCTTGGAGAGGTAAGAAGATTCACTGGGATACTCTGGAACAGACGAGGTGCAGATGAAGAGATATGGAGATAATTGAAAAGGTAAGGAAAGACAACTGCTTGAAAAGGTTATAAGTTTTGCTGGGCTGGTTTGGCGTGAACTTATAACTGACAGGGATTACAGCTAAAGGGTTCGAGGGCGACTTTTCTTCCGCACTCGAGTCATAGAGGTTAATGATGGTGATTTGTCAATAATTCAACACTTATCCACTTATCTATTTATATATTAATTTATTTGTATAATTTGATATATTTCTATCCATCTATCTACTATCTATCTACCTATCCATCTATCTATTTGTCCATTTGTCTATATCTATCTATCTCTCTATCTACCTATCTATTTATTTCCCTATTTGTCTGTCTATCTATTTATCTCTACACGAGTATCAAAGTACCCATCAGAATTCAGCACATGGTCTCGCTGCTAAGGCTCCAAATTTCAGATCAATCAATCACTCGATCAATCAGTCTGTCCTTCTGTCTGTCTGTCTGCTTGTCGGTGAACACTTACGTAACCAGAACACACAAGGGCGTATCAAGGCCTCTTCTGGGCAGATCACCGTCCCTGCAGAAGACTCTTTTTACCAGCACTCATAAAACTGATGCTCGTCAACCATAGTGCTCAATGCTATACACGTGATTCGCTTTACATGTGACTGCGGAGTGTCCATCTCTTCTGCCACCGTGTTAGTGATCTTGTGCAGTGGGAGAAATTTCCTTTGTTGGTCTTAAAATGAGGATGATGCTAAATCTGCTGGGCTTTTTAATGTTACACACTTGAATATCTTTTTATATGGTAGTATGGTGTTCATTTCTTGGTCAAGGTGTCAGTGGTTTTGTGCAGTGAAAGAATTTTGCTTTATTCGTTTAAAAAATGAGGATGATGCTAATTTAAAGGGACTGATTAAGTGTTTGATTTTTCAGTGTTATAAACGTGAGTCTCTTTATATATGGTAGTGGGGTGTTCATCTCTTAGTCAAGGTGTCAGTAATCTTGTATAGTGGAAGAATTTTGCTTTGTTAGTTTAAGAAAATGAGAATGATACTAATTCAAAGTGATTATGTGTTGGTTTCTTCAACTGTCATACACGCTAGTCTCTTTATACTGTGGTAGTGTGGTGTTCATCTCTTGGTCATAGTGTCAGTGATATTGGTTCGTTGGTTTTAAAATGAGAATAACAATATTTCATATGGAGTGATTGAGTATTAGATTCTTCACGATCCTCTTGCAATGCCTTAAAATGTGTAATAGACTGTTCATATTATTTAGTACCTGAGAAAGGATAAAAGAAGAATAAAGAGATAAAAAAAAAAGAGAAAACAATATTGCCTGCCCAAGAGGAGTTAGAGGACAAGATGGCAACTGATAACCAAGATAAGGAAGAAGATTGAATAGTCTGCTCCAATTTCGTATCCCAATAATTCCCACTAATCTCTCTCTCTCTCCAACCTACTCGTACCAGCCATTGCCACCCGTCTCCTCCAAAACAAGAGTAGTAGCTTTCACCCTCACCACGCATACCTCCTCCCTTCTCTTTTCCTGTGGACTCTGCCTTCTTTTAAATCCTTAACAGCACCAGCTTCTTGCCTTCAAGTACAACGTGACCCGCCTGCGAGAGCCACGCCCGTAGGCCAAATAGGGGCGCGGCGGTGCATTGGACGATACACGATTACATAACAAGTAGGCGACCTCAAGGAAGCTTTGTTTTACCAACTGGATCAGGAGGAAGCGGAGCGGGAGGGGAAGGGAGTTTGTGTGTAAAAAGAGAAGAAAAAAATACTCAACCCTTTCTCACTCGCCTGGTTTGTTTCTCCGGGTATTAGAAAGAAAGGGAGCGTATAAAGGAGACAATGATGTTACTTAACCATAAAGAGGAGACAAAAAAGTGGTACAGATACGTGATGTGAAAGAAAAATTGATGTTACAATCGATTACACGTTATTAATGTCAAAAAATTGGAACTGAGAAAATTGCATGAGCCAACTTACAAAGGAAAAAATCTATTTTTTGCTTCGTGATGACAAAAGAGAAAAGAAATATGAAAAAACCTCCATTTTACACGACATGAAGTTCAGTTCTGTATAACATGCAGGCTGGGACGTATATTTCATCCTCCTTATGCACTTGTAAAGAGTAGGACACCATACGTATGCCTCCCTATCTCCACCACCACCACCACCACCACCAATACACTAAAATATACCTCCAAGCAATTAGTCACAACAAGGCAAATAAGGACATCATTGGGTAAAAGTACAGGTTTCTCTTTTTATTTCATTAACATTAACGATCTTTTCCCTCCATCCTATTGATCCTGAATTCAGCCTCCTCTTCCTCAATGTCCACTTGACTCCACCTGTTGCATCAACGATCTTCCTCCAGACTACTTCCTCCTCCTCTTTCGCATTTTCTCCCCTTCTCTTCCTCCCTGTCCACCTGGCCCTATCTGTGACCCAGAGACTGTTTCACAAGGCAGGTGAAGGTACGGTCTTCCTGGTTGAAATGCCAGACGACCACACTTCACCCTTCGTTGTAAAAAAAAGAAATAAGGAGGGGAAGGTTTTTTAGCGGGAGAGGAGAATTAGAGAGGCGATAAAGAACCAGAGGAGCACTGGAAGAGTTTTTAGTAGAATAAGAGGAAAGGAAAGGGGGAAGTTTGAAAGTAGTACTAGAGGAATGCGGAATACAAATCAGTTGTTCATATATGTAAAGAAATATGTGCCTGTCTATGGAAGGAAATAAGAAAAAAGAGAAAACAAGTGAAAATATGCCATAGGTAGCAAGAAAATTATCAGAGAAATTAACTGAATCTATTTTGTTGCGAAAATTCTCTCTCTCTCTCTCTCTCTCTCTCTCTCTCTCTCTCTCTCTCTCTCTCTCTCTCTCTCTCTCTCTCTCTCTCTCTCTCTCTCGATACACTTTCAGATGCATTTACGCAATAACGGGCCTCGGTGGATGGTCACCGCAAACGCATCAATAACAAAAGTCAATAACCCCCATCGCTCTATTTCTTCTCCACTTACTCCTCCATCTTCCCTCACGTAACCTCTTTCAGTCAAGTCACACCTCACTGCACTACCCAAACATTCACATGCCATTATCTCCCTCTCCATCCTGTTCACTACATGTTTCTTTCTAGCTAATCAATCACTTCAGTCATTCCTCTCTCTAACTAGCTAGTCGCTTCTGTCCGCTGCCTAGTTCATCAGTCACTCTATATACTCACCATACCAGTCACAGCTTTTTGTTCATGCTTCCAGTTCACTCACTCCTGACAATCTCATCCTCTGCTTGCACACTCGTTCCTGCCTTCCACTTTCCTTCACCAGGGCCACCTAGCGCTCCAGTTAAGGTCTTTATCCACACGCTGAGGGAGGCACAAGTCTGTACTCTTAACCTTGATACACATACGAGTCACTGCTGGACGAGTGACGTGACGCAAAAATGTTTAATAGCCTGACATGCGGAAAACTGACTTTACACGAATTTTTCCTTCTTTCTCCGAATCCAAATTTGGTCATCATTTCGCTTTTCGGAAGGTTGAGTTCTTTGTTGTTATTTTTTTTTCTTTCAGTAGAATTCATGAGCTAAAATCCTGGGGGTAATTAGATATTAATTTGATCGTAATGATTTGTGTGGAAGTATTCTTGAAAAAAAAATAAAAAAATAAAAGGGGAATAAAAGGGGATTTTTTTTTTCCCCATTTATGACTTTACGTTATAGAGGTCTTCAATTGTTTGCCATTCTAAACTACCACTGCAACCATGATTATCACACACCACACAACTGCCACCAGCACAACCAATGACAACAACTACTACAACAAAAACAACAACAACAACAACATTTTCTTTCTTTCCTTTCACTTACTGGGTTCGCTGAGAGTTAAGACACACACACACACACACACACACACACACACACACACACACACATAGCTAGTAACAATTCATGGCTGTGTGTCCATAGCAGCAAGCCATTAAACAGTGAACGTGCGGGGTAAATTGTGCAATTGGATTGTTAGGGGAACGCTCAACAAGGGAGGAGGTGGAGGAGGAAGAGGAGGAGGAGGAGGAGGAGGAGGAGGAGGAGGAGGAGGAGGAGGAGAAGGAGGAAAGCTGCAGGCGAAGGAGGGACTGAGGGACGGAGGGCGGGAGTAGCGTTCAGTGCCTGCAGGGGCGGGAGGAGGATGGCGCCGCCGTTAGTGTTGTGAAAGACGAGTGAGGGAGTAAGGGACCAGAGGGCGTTTTCTCTCGCTGCGTCAGGAGAAAGGAGCGTGCGATGTCCTTGTGTTGTTAAAAGCGCGTCCTCGTGTCCTCAATGTCGAAACGATAGAAAAGTGCCGTTGTAATCTCATAATAAGAAAAAAAATAATAATGGTCACCGTGGACGTTGTTGTAGATTGACTGACGGCTTGCATAACACATCGGACGAAACCCACCAACTGTGTTTTAAAATGAGAGAATAGACGCTATGTTTGATAAAAATTGCCAAACAAGTATAGTATCCCCAGAAAAGGTGCATCTCCCGTCCCCGTTTTCTTTCAGTCCCGGGAGATGAAGTAACAACTAGTCGGGCCGAACCACCACGAGACTCAGTTGGCAAATCGCCGTTGCACAGGCCAGGTGACGGCACTGCGACGCTCCGGAGTGAAAGCGAAAGGATATACGCCGTGTAGGATGCCTGAAGGATATATGTAGGTGCCGTGAGCAGTCTTGAGTGCCGCACTGTGAAGCCTTGTGTAGTGATCATGCCGAGGGTGATATTGTGAGCGCAGGAATAGTGCACAAAGAGATGTATTACATTTCCTTCCCTCGCGCCGCTTGCTGCATGTAAGCGATGGATTCATACATATTTTCCCACCAGTATTCGAAAAGGAAGAGCACACGGTTGAGAAACTAACTGAAAAAATAGAAAATATTAAGTGATACGCAAAAAAAATAAATATATATATACATCCTAGAAAAAATATATACCACATCTCTGGAAGCCAATAACGAGAAAAAAAAGAGCTAGTACAAAAAATCCCTCTTTTTAAACATCTCTTTTGTAGTTGAAATCCTAACAACCATGGGCATGAGGGTAGTGTGGGCGTGTTGGGTGTCTTTAATGGTGGCGGCGGCGGCGGCGGAGGGCATCGTGAAGGAGTCAGCTGAGCGCCCAAGGAGGTCGGCGTCGGCTGACCCAGCACCGGTGACCAACGCGGACCTGGCGGCACTGGGCGGGCTAGGCGGCCTTAGTGGTCTGACAGG
Organism: Scylla paramamosain; assembly: GCF_035594125.1. NCBI lineage: Eukaryota > Metazoa > Arthropoda > Malacostraca > Decapoda > Portunidae > Scylla > Scylla paramamosain. The sequence goes on along the minus strand of NC_087162.1, from coordinate 4,011,001 downwards.
TGAGAGAGAGAGAGAGAGAGAGAGAGAGAGAGAGAGAGAGAGAGAGAGAGAGAGAGAGAGAGAGAGAGAGAGAGAGAGAGAGAGAGAGAGAGAGAGAGAGAGAGAGAATGGTAGTGGCAGGTCGCCAGCACCTTTTGCCACTCTGAGTTTGACGAAATACGGGTCAAATGTACAATATCTAAAGGTGTCTGTCTGTCCGTCTGTGTGTGTGTGTGTGTGTGTGTGTGTAAGGATTCCCAAGAGCTTATGCATGTTTGATTTCGGTTATGTTCTATCATTGTTATTATTATTATTATTATTATTATTATTATTATTATTATTATTATTATTATTATTATTATTATTATTATCATTATTATCATTATTATTATTGTCATTATTATCACATCCAAGGTGGTCGTCCTACTTTCATGGTTGCATTGGAGATGAAGTTGAACATGAACATTATACAATCATTTAACTCTTACTATATTAAATAAGTGTTTTTTTTTATTCACGATTTAAAAAGCAGAGAGAGAGAGAGAGAGAGAGAGAGAGAGAGAGAGAGAGAGAGAGAGAGACTGACTTTCCCACTATCTCTCCTGAATCACAACATGAGCCACGCCCCACCAAACACGCCACAACAAAAGAGCAATCAACCTTAGTAAACAAAACAACCCTAAAATCTGAACCACTCAAGACAAACAATAAAGGGTGGAGTGCAGATGCCGTGGATTCGAACCCAACCACACATGGACCCACATTTATTCAAGGCCTCCCCAAAAGAGCCTTGACTGTGGGCAGCATCACAATCCACCTCATCCCTCGTGTACTGATGTGTCGCTGAAACTATAGACTGAAAAGGAGTGATATAGAGCAACGTGTCTAAGATGTATCGCTGGAGTGTAATCTTGATGTGTCTCAGAGGGAAGGAAGTGAGGAAGTGAGAGGAGACCTAGTCAAGTGTGCGTGTTTGATGGGACCAGGAAGGTGAAGGATTGCTACTCGTTGCTCCGTTAAAATCTCCCCACGTCAGCCACGCCGCCACAGGATAGTACGAGGCAGGCATGAGGAGCGGGCATGAGGAGGTGATGCTGATCGTTAAGGTAGCAAAGACGAGAGAATGGTTGTTTTATGGCCTGTTTAAGTGTACTTGAGAGGCAGAAGCAGGGGATGAGTGATCAACTTGCAGTGAGTGGTGTGATTGAATCTTTCTAGCACGTAATCACTAATCATCGCAGAGATAGGAGAGAAAAAATAAAGAAAGATAATATGCATGGTGTATATTGCACGATTACTTCTACAAAAACAGTTTCATAAAGATATGTTTGGTATAGTAGGTATTTATATATTTATCTATGTATGTATGTAACTATCTCTCAAGTGCATAAGAGAGGTATTACTAATATGAAAAAGTGACAGCATAAGATGGGAAGCAAAAATAACTAAACACCGCGTTACACCACTGCCTGAGGTCATACACCCTTGCTATACTGAGAGGAAGCTGCTTCTGCCACTCAGCACTACCCAGGAGGCTCTCACGCGCGAGCATCAGGTCAGGAGTCACGGCCGCTACCGTTGCGTCACTCAATACCAGTGAAATAAAAATGACATAACTGTATTAGTGAAAATATTAATTGATTAATTGATGGTGTTTTGAGACGCGTTCTGTGGTCTCTTCAAAAGCACTCCTAGCCATCATACCATACGAAAAAAAAATAATGATATATAATTAAATAGATAAAATAAACAATTGAATAAAAAAAAAAAGATGCTCTCAAACGAAAACAACGTTAGCTTCACAATAAAGCACATCATAACCAATAAAAAGAACTGAGTCAAAGTATGATAAAAAAAAAGTACAGTAAAGCACCTCTCCCCTCCCCCTCCCCCCAAAAAAAAGAGAGAAAAAAAAAAAAAAAACGCATACACACTCATGTATAAGAAAGACAAGGTACAAAAGAGAGGGTGCTAGCAAGGGTACCAGCAGTGAGTCCCATCACCTTCCGGCACTGCAAACCAACTCAGACGTTCGGTAATCCCTCGCTGTGAGAGTCTGACGTAAAATAAATAGGAAAAAATAAAACAATCGTGACTGTGTTTTCAGCACCGTCATGGAGGCTAAAGATTTCTTGGGGTATTCTTGCATGGCGTCTCTCCTTTCTTTTTCCATCACCTTCTCTTCTTTCCATTTACCCACACCTCCTGCCTCGTGTGTTCCTCAGCTCTTCCCCACGGTGCAATGGTTGTGTTGGTTGTGTTGCGGGATATGTGGGAAAATCATGGCAGTGTTTGTGTATTCTGTGTTTCGGTGGTGAGGCAGAAAGAGCCTTTGTGACCTATTGTTTCGTGAGCCGCTTACTTCACGGCTGAAATTATTAACCTTTCAGTATTGCGGCATTAGTTTCGTTATATTTTCGATACCACAAGAGGATTTTGCTAAGTTCATCCTATTTTTCATTATCGAGGTATTAAAAATCACTTTGCGGTTACTAATCTAATACTGTTTAATATTTACTGTTTCTGTTTTGAATATTGGTATACGTATTTAATTGAGTCTGGACATTGTGTAGTGAATAAAGCATGATTTTCGAATACACTTTCTTATGCAAACTTTTCTAAAACTAAAAGACAAGTGGACTTACCATTTCCCTCTGCCATTGTGAATTTCCTATCTTATCCCTTTATATAAAACATCAAACAGCTTACCTTACGAATATAATTTCCAAGAACATTACAAAACTACTATAATTTGTCTCCTCCACGTTCCACATTTTCCTGACATCCTTGCTACGTGTTTTATTTGTATTCTTATTTTATCATCTGTGTATTCAAGTATTAAGTATTTTTCTTGTTCACACTAATCAATTCTTTAGGTTCCTTATCACGTGCATCATTTATCAGTCTTTGTTTAATATTATTGTTATTATTATTATTATTATTATCTTTATTATTATTATTATTATTATTATTATTATTATTATTATTATTATTGTTGTTGTTGTTGTTGTTGTTGTTGTTGTTGTTGTTGTTGTTGTTGTTGTTGTTGTTGTTGTTGTTGTTGTTGTTATCATTACTGTATTGCTGCTGTTACTACTATCACTATTATCACTACTACTACTACTACTACTACTACTACTACTACTACTACTACTACTATTGGTATTACTATCATTATTCTTATATTTGTTTTTTTTTTCTAATTTCTAAGCCTCTACATACACTTGGCAGTAGGAGGCGGAAGCACTTCCAGCACTCAAAACAGTGTACATATCCAAGGTGCCTGTGTGTGTGTGTGTGTGTGTGTGTGTGTGTGTGTGTGTGTGTGTGTGTGTGTGTGTGTGTGACTCGCAGGCACGACACAGACAAACAGAAAGACGGTGACCCAGGAAGAACTTAACGAATAACACGTATTGATGGCTTTTACTCTCTCTCTCTCTCTCTCTCTCTCTCTCTCTCTCTCTCTCTCTCTCTCTCTCTCTCTCTCTCTCTCTCTCTGTGTGTGTGTGTGTGTGTGTGTGTGTGTGTGTCTCGTTATTAGCAACCACAGTACAATAAACAATAATTGGTCTACTTTCCCAAGACGTTAATATAATTACTACGTTCTCTACTGTTCTCTGTTTTCTCTTAATTCGTGTGATGACTTCGTCCGTTGCTTGAGTAACTCTCTCTCTCTCTCTCTCTCTCTCTCTCTCTCTCTCTCTCTCTCTCTCTCTCTCTCTGTTCGTCACCTATCTATGCCATATATTTGCAGGCAGGTAGTTATTTTTTTGCTTCCCTCGACAGTATCTTTGCATTGATCGACGTGGAACACAGGCCACGCTAACGCAATCACCATCTAATTAACCCCTACCGTCCCCATGGATAGAGTGAAGGCGTTCTCTTATCGACTAAAACCTGATATTACGTAATGCGATATTGGCAAAGTATTGACGGGACGAAGTTGAAAGTTTGGAGCTTGTTTTTTTTTTTCACTCTGTCTATTTGGTTTGTTTTGTGTACACGTGTTTAGACTTTTCCAATACTTTCTCGCTTTCCGCCTTTTTTTTTTTCTGTTTAAATGTGTAGAGAAATGATTCGTCTGTTTATCTTTTTTTGGTTTTGTGTGTTTATGCTTTCTTTCATTTTTTTTCTTTTTTGGCATACTTGTTTCTCTATTCTTGTTTATCTTATTTGTTTCTCTGCTGATTTTTCTTTGTACATATTTTTTTTATTATCTCTTGGTCTACCTTTCTGTCCATCTGTTCACACACCTGACAGTATATTTTAGGTTGCTTTTTTCACTATTGCTTTATGTGTGTATCTATGTGCTTTTTTTTTTATGTCTATCCGCTCTCTTGCTTATCTCTTTCCTACTGTCTTTTCCTGCTTTTGTATATTGGTTTGTTTCACTATCTATCTGTCTCCATGTTCGACTACGTGTTTTAGAGGGTCTTTCTTTTACATACCTCTTATTTCATATATTTATTTGTATTCAGACAGTTCTTTCCTGTTCATCTTTTGGTCTGTCAGTCTATCTCCATGCTTAGACTGTTTTTTTTCCTGCTTATATTTATACATATTCGTATATATATTTTTTTCTGTATTGTATTCGTACTCTTTTTCTGTCTATCTGTTTGTGTTTAGGCAATTTTTCCTTGCAGTCTATTAGCCATTTGTCAATCTGCGTGTCCGTATGACTGTGTATCTGTCTCTTCAGAAGCACAATTGCTATACTGGCCCGGCTTCAATGTGTCGGTGAGTCCTGTCTTAAAGGCCAGACGCCCAGGAATGAGGGAAGAGGCAGGCTGGCACGGACGAACACGCAAGGGACTAAGGCGCATGACTAGGGCTCATTGCTTGAGATTCTCGACCTATGTAACTCATGTGGCTTGACTCTGCTTACTATCTAGCCACTCACTCACCCGCTTCCCGCCGCCCGCTTGACTACTCTCACTTTCTGGTCAAGACTCAAGCGTGTTGTGTTGCTTGCTCTCGGATCTTGGCTTCGTTTTCTGTTTGTTGATCTCAGTATGTGCGTTCCTGTTGTCATCGCCAGCTAATACAGGGATGTGCACGTTCGTTTGAGTTCCCAGTATCCTAAAGGGAATGGTGATAACAATTCCTGGCGATCTTTTTATATTTTGATGCATACACTCTTCTACTGTGCTTTTATAATCAGTCAAGTGCTTAAGGAGTCTTTCGCTTCAGATTTAAAAGAGAAGATTATAATGATACTTGATATCTCGCGTACTTAGTTGATGTGGATATTAAGTATTCACATATTTACGGAATATCTCTCTTGAATGTTTGTCTATGAGGAAATACGAGTAAACACTTTATAGCGAAACTTGAAGACCTTCTAATGACATATACATTAATATTTTTTCAATCATACGTTCATAATTAATTGATATAAATGTAAGTATTCGTATAATTAACGGAGTCTGTTGATCAGGAATGTAAGAGAAAACCCAATGAAAAATTGAGAAAAAAAGTGTGACGAGACACACGAAGCATCCCTCACGCATTGCAGGGGCGGCAGGTGAACAGGAAACACACCAGCCGGGTGAAAGCTGCAATTAGGCACCAGAAGTAAGAGTGATGTTACTCGGTGAACTTTCTGTGCTTAGATGCTGCAGTTAGACACACCAGGAGCCCTTCAGCAGCACCGCCAAGGAACCAGACAGAGGGTGTGCTGCTGCTGCTGCTGCTGCCGCTCTCGCATTGGCATTTCCTGTTTTGTGAATACACTTTTTATCCGCTTAACATATCCTCCGTTACTTTTATACTCTGTCTCATTGAAATGGTACTAGCAAGTGCAATTAGGAAGGAGATGATGAGCTTAGGACAACGTGGATCTCTTGGGCGTAAGAGAGTGACTGAAAGTTTGACACAGCAGAATGCAATTCCCGTGACTGATATAGGAAGACTGAAGGTGACTGAAGGTTTGTTTATAAAGATGATAATGCGTTCAGTGACTGGAAACTGCATATGGGTGACTTGCATGACAATAGAAACTGACTGGTTCAGGCCTAGCACTGAACCAATCAAGAATAGTGTCAATAGGTGATGCCGATGAAAGATGTTTCCTGTCAGTTACGCTCAGCAGATAGCAGCATGAGGTGAAGGGAAAAGAAAGAAAGAAAGAAAGAAAGAAAGGAGGAGCAAGTACAGAGAAAGAGGGAGGAAGAAAAAAAGTTCAGTGTTATATTACCAAGTAGGTAAACCTTTTTCCTTCGACTCACAATCAGCAAGGAACAATCACCCTATAAGCCTCTGAATATGTGCTACGAGAAGAATTCCGAACAAATACTGGCAAAACTCTTCAGTGAATGGTTTGCTTAATAACACGGGCCTTAGGGAGGGAAAGGGACGCCGATCAGTTACGGCCAATCTCCTCAAGCAGCGGCAGCAGCGGGGAGTCCAACACGAAAACTCTCACTTACTCCTCCTCGAGATTAGGGAGCAAGGTGAAAGCGACTGATGCAGCACCTCCTCTCGCACGGAACGGTCATGCGCACCTCTTGCTCGAATTTGCATACAACATTATCCCCCCCTTAAAAAAATGAAATACGTTGTGAAACCTCAACTTATTAGGCGAGTTACATCCACATCTCTTTTGCTGCATCATCTGTAGCTTGAGGAAGATGGAAGGGGAGGAAAGGGAAGGAACAGAAAGAAAATATTTATGTAGAGAACGGGGAGGGAGAGAAGGAATCCGATGAGGGGGGGATGGATGAGACCAAGTGAAAGGAAGGAAAAAAAATGATAGTGAAAAAAAAATATGGAAAAAAGTGGTAGGGAATACAGTAGGAAACTAATTGCTGAGGAAAAGTGAGGAGGAGGTAAGAAGTGTTACCAAGCCAGGGGAAAAAAGGGAAAGGAGGGAGGCGATGTAGGGTAAGGAAGGGACAAGATGTAAGGAAAGGAGAGGGGAGTGAATGCGGTGGGAATGGGCGCAGGGGCGAAGGGAGAAAGGGCGGAAGTGTCATCAAGCTACGGGAAAGAAGGAAGAGGAGAAACGAGGAAGGACGAGGAAGAAAAGTGGACGAAAGGCAGTGGGGGATAGAGGGAAGGCTATGGGGTGAGGGAAGGTAAAGGGAGAAGGGAGGGGGAAAGGAGAGGCGGGGAGGGAGAGAGGAAGTGTCGCCAGGCTAGGTCCCGCACCTTGGCCTGTTCCTGGTTCCTTGCCCGCCTGACTACCTGACGTATCCTTGAGCAGCAGCAGTCGTCGCCTCCATCCCGGGCACCGCCGTTGACCGCGTCCCCCACACACAGGCGCCGCGACACGTGACGAGGCGAGGCAGCTTAATTAAGGTCGTCCAGGTAACTCAAGGGAAAGGCCCGTGTTGAGATCTGCCTGCCTCACCTTTAAAATAACTGACTCGTTGAATATGTATTTACTATGCAATGTTTCCCTGTCTTCTTGCGTTCTGCTATGTAATTTCGGATGCATCGCTAAGACCGGTGATGACCTGTGTATTCCGTCCTCCTCCTCCTCCTCCTCCTCCTCCTCCTCCTCCTTTTCCTCCTCCTCTTCCTCCTCCTCCTACTTCTCCTCCTCCTCCCATGCCACGCCCACGGCCGGAGGCGTCTTAACCCACCGGGTACGCGCCTTCCGGGTTGCCTCCTTCCGCTCCTCACTCCCCCTTGTCTTCCCCACTGCCACCATCCCCTGATCCCTCCTCTCCTCCATCCTCTCCCTCCCCTCGACCCCCTTACGCAGCAAAGGTTGCTCTAAATACTGATCCGATTCAGTGCCTTTCAGTTAATATATTTTTTTGTTATAAACTGCTTTTAAAACGGATCGTTCGTATTGCTTAACTGTGATGCCGTGTGATGGCTTTCAGCTGCTGGACGGGTCAATTTATATTTCTGACATTTCACTGACCTGCCTTCTGTTTCCTCGACCAGCACAGGAACGTTCCACAACATTGGGTTACACGAAGATAAGTGGTCCTTTCAATAACGTAAGATTCCTGTTGGCACTATAAACGGAGCATTAAATTTACCGGAAGGGGGAGTATCAAGTTACGAAACCCACATGTTCTTGTAAGCTAAATCATATTAAGCGTTAATGTCTTACTGTGAACATTGGATGAGGAGAAAACAATTACCTTCAGGACTTTTCCACTTTATTTTTCTCCCAGTACGTGAGAAAATTTAGAGCATCGTTAAGATCCACATGAGAACTGAGAGTGAAAGGCTAAGAAAAAAAATACTAGAAATTGTACTACGTGATCACAACTCACGCTGGCCACTGGAAGTCATAAAAGAAAAAGTCTGTCAACTGAACGAAGTCATGATGGTAATAATGATAAAATGATTATAATAATAAAATCATCATTACCACCACCACTGACAAACGAAAGCAGAAACAAAGAGAGAAATATAACAAAAACATGACAACGTTAAACTTTTAATTTCATCGCTATTTTCTCCATCTTTTCAAGGTGATGACTTTTTTCTTTCATTCCATCTCACCCTCCTGCTTTTTCTACACTTCTCGCTTCCTCACAACTCATCGGCCTTCCTGCTAGTACCTGCCGCTTCCCAGGCTGACTAACCACCTCTATAACACCTGTAATTAACGCCCTCAAAACTTATTTACCTTCACCTTTCACGTCACGAAGTCAACCCTAGTAACCTATCCATGGGCCGCCTCGCTCCGCGCCGCTTGGGAGAAAGAAGGAGATGCGAAAAGGGAAGTGTAGTCTTGGAGGAAGAGGTACCGAGTGTGGAGGGAAAGAAGTGCAGTGGGTGGAGAGGGAGAGAAGAAAAGTAGAGACGAAAGGTAAGGTAAAAGTGCTGGAAAGAAAGATGTGTAGTTGTTGGAGAAGAAGAAAGAGTAGTGCTGAAGAGGACGAAAGGAAAAAAAAAAGTGCAAGGAGAGAAAGAAGAGCAGTTCGTGAAGAGGAAGAAAGAGCAGTATTGAAGTGAGGAAACAGAGCACTTGGGGCGAAAGGCTAGTGCTGAGGAGTATTTACTTCGTCTCTCTAATCTTTTCCTCCTCCATCTCTTCTTCCCCTTTTTCTTCCCAATCTCTTCTTCCCCTTTTCCTTCTTCCTACGTTCTGCTTCAAAGAAGAAATAGAGGAAAAGTGCAAAACAGAATGAAAAACAATTCTGTGGAGGAAAAGTATTAAGAAGAAAAAAAAATCCACGTTAAGGAGAAAGAAAAGGAATATTATACGCGTGCAGTGTAAAAGGGGAAAAAAAAGTCGGCCTTGCGTAAACGTTTGAATATTCCTCCATACTTTCTTATTGTACTGACTTTCACTCCTTTGTTTCCCGCACCCATTCATTCCCGGTCAATCAAGCGTCCTTGGGCTGCAATGCTAACCTGCCATGGATTCCAATGTGGCCGCCAAGCACATCACCTGCACCTCACATTCAGAGAACTCCCAAGAAGAGATGATAATACACGGTGTTATTTTTTTTTTTTTTTAGAAGACTTATGATACTGTCAACATAATTAGAAACGCATAAAGATTTTTTATTTTATGGTGGCAAGTGTGTAGAATGCTAATTTCTTTACGACCAAGGAGTATAGAATTTGACTGTTTAAGGTGTTGGTGTGATACTGGTGGTGGTGCACAGAACAGCTCTCTCTCTCTCTCTCTCTCTCTCTCTCTCTCTCTCTCTCTCTCTCTCTCTCTCTCTCTCTCTCTCTCTCTCTCTCTCTCTCTCTCTCTCTCTCTGTGTTTTTCCCTAAATTTCGTTCCTGTAAAATAAAGGAAGTTTGATTTTGCATGTATCTCTTCCTTTCGGTCTGACTGTTATTTAAACTTTGAAAAATCTAATATTTACAGTCTTCTTTTAGTGTGTGTGTGTGTGTGTGTGTGTGTGTGTGTGTGTGTGTGTGTGTGTTAAAATCCTCCTCCTTCCCTTTCTTCTACCTCCTAACGTCCAACCCCCGCACCCCTCCCCAATGTACGTTCACACACAGCCTATCATTGCAAAGAAGAAAAACGAGACTAAAGAAAAACCTGGAAGTGTGAGGTGATCTTAATCTCACTTCTGCGACAAAGCATCGCCATCTCGAGGCTTGCACATGTTGTAGCGGTGAAGCTTACATCAGGTGGTGAATGCATTATGCAAGACTAGAATTACACGCTTTTATTGAGAAAATATTAAGCAATTTTTAAGCGATACTTTCACTGGGTGTTTGTCCAAGTAAGGAAGAGGGTGTGAGAGTGTTCATAGGAGCGGTTCCGCGTGCTCGGTTCCTGGCTTGGTTCTCCGCTGCTCTTTGCGTACTAATATGATATCGCCGCGTGCAAGTCATGATTCATATTACACAAACTGATAACTTATACATGCAGAGTCAACACGTGCCGCGTAGAGTGACGGTTGTGAATGTATTAGTTCCGTTACAGCTGAGGAATAAGCAAATGGTGAAATGAAATGTTTGAAATGACCTACTTACTGCTCACACACACACACACACACACACACACACACACACACACACACACACACACACACACACACACACACACACACACACACACACACACACACACACACACACACACACACACACACACACACACCCACCATTAAGGTCATCTTGTTGAGTTTTTAAATTTTCTAAAGATCACACGTTAGCGGGAAGCCTGACGGGACGGTGGTGGTGGTGGTGGTGGTGGTGGTGGTGATGGTGGTGGTGATTGTGGTGTGGTGGTGGTGGTGAGGAGAATCATACAGAGGACTTATTTGTCGCTTCCCGCATTGCTGGCTTACTCTCGCGCTTAACGGGCGGGAGAGAGAGAGAGAGAGAGAGAGAGAGAGAGAGAGAGAGAGAGAGAGAGAGAGAGAGAGAGAGAGAGAGAGAGAGAGAGAGAGAGTGGGCGATTTATTGTTACCTGAACGTGTGGCGCGTGAGGAGAACCGCCCGTGGAAATGAAGGAATTAAGTGATTTATTGACAAGTGTTTTCTTCTTCTATTAAAGTGTTACTGCTCTTCTCCTTATTCTTCTTTCCTTCTTCTACTTCTTTTTTCTCTATATTTTCTTCTTTTTCCTTCTTCTTTCTTGTCTTCTTTTTTTTCTTTTTCCTTCATATATTTCTTTCTTCTTCTTTTTCTTCTTCTTCTTCTTCTTTATCACTGTTACTACTGGTGCTGCTGTTTGTTGCTCGTGCTGCTGCTGCTACTACTACTACTCTACTACTACTACTACTACTACTACTTACTACTACTACTACTACCAACCACCACCTCCACCACCACTACTACTACTACTACTACTACTACTACTACTACTACTATCATTATTGTTAGTAAACTTATTGATTTTTACTGCAGTTCTCATTTTTACTTTTGTCTATTTTCTTATTCTTATTTATCACCAGTGTTATCTATTTTATTCCTTGTCATTCTCATTCGTATTCTCTTCAGTTTACTTATCATGATCACTTGAAGTTGTTATCATTATTCTCTTTAAAGTGTCATCTAGTTATAAATCTCATTATTTTATGCTGATGGGAAAGGGTTATATTTCTTTTGAACTGCACAGATAAGTTACACATCAGTTTTTTTTTCTCGATACGCCGATAATATAAACAAAGCAATCGGATGTGGTGGGTATGTATATTTATTTCATTTATTTATTTTTTTTTTTTATGTAGGAGGGACACAGGCCAAGGGCAACATTACAATACTAACATTCTCCCAAAGTATAATAGTAATCCAATCCCTTTCAACAACGTGTATATGTCAGAAAAGAAGCAGCGTAAAGAGTTAATGATAGTAAAAAAGAGGATCACCATGACGGCATTGCTATCAAGACAATGGAAGTTTTCTAGAAATGAAGAGAGAGAGAGAGAGAGAGAGAGAGAGAGAGAGAGAGAGAGAGAGAGAGAGAGAGAGAGAGAGAGAGAGAGAGAGAGAGAGAGAGAGAGAGAGAGAGAGATTCCACACCGCAAGACACACACACACACACACACACACACACACACACACACAAACACGGAACATGACAACCAGTACTCGTCCGTGGTCTCGTCAACAGAAAGACATGTGCGTGGACGTGAGTGAGAGGTCAGGCGGTGCTGGGTGTCCCCTTAAACACCGCCTCACCGTGAGAATGTTATACAGCAATACCGTGTCGTCTGGATTAGACTGGGCTTAGGGTGGGCTTGGAGTGGACAGAAAGGGCGTGGCAGTGGGTGTGGTGCAGGGGAAAAGCCAGTGATCCAGCCAGCCAGTGAAAAATGGGTGTTTCTGCATTTGAAGTTTGGTAAGGAGAGAGTAGCCGTGTGGTGTTCATCTGATGTGGTGTGATGGTGTGGTGTAAACGTCTGGTATCGGTGGCGTGTGGCAGGAGGGGAAGGTGGCAGTTGCGGTAAAGGTGTGGTATGCTGTGTGGTGGTGGTGGTGTAAGTGCCTGGTACTGATGCGGTGTGGCAGGAGGCGAAGGTAGACGGAAGCATAATGGTGGAGTATTGATTAAGAGTGTTAGGCTGTGTGGTAATGTAACGATGTAGCCAATGTGGTATAGGTGTGGTAGGCTGTAAGGTGGTGGTGTAAGGCTCTAGTATGGGTGAGGTGTGGTAGGAGGGGAAGGTGCAACGATGTGGTATCAATTAACAATGATAGGCTGTGTACGAGTATGTGTGGAGTAAGGGTGTGGCAGGTGTGATATAGGAGCGGCTGCCGTGCCTGATCGCGGCCACACCTCGGGCATTGCTCCCGTCGACTACCTCGGCAGGAAGCAAATCTATGACACAATGGATCCACTAACCTGAAATTCATCTCATTTTCTCCCCCACTCCGTCAGATGAACGAGATGTAAGCTCTAATATTAGCCCGCCTCGTTACGATGCTTGAGTAACGCGCATATAATGAACAGTAAGCTATAATTCGAATTTATTTCCCAGTGTTTGCATTAGGAAAGGTAGCACAATGACTTACAGAAAACGAGGTACACAAGCTGAGGTCAAATAGCGCATGGCAAACTGGCACATGAATGAGGTCACATCTATTTTTTTCTCCCTCCAGTGTGCATTCTCCACGTCAGATATGCTCACTGTTGCTCAGTCAGCCTTATGCAAGATTATTTTACTGACGGACGTGCCATTATGGAGGTAAATGTTAGTGGGTGAAGTGGTGAGGGAGGCAATGAGGGAGAGATGAGGGGCGGGAGGGAAGCGAGGTCACTTCATCACTATAAGCTGCTCTTACTCCCAGTGTCTCCCCATCCTCCTCCTCCTCCTCCTCCTCCCCATTCAGGACAATCAAGGTCACGCGACAGTCTGTGGTCAATGATCTATATTTCATGAACACACACACACACACACACACACACACACACACACACACACACACACACATCTTCACCTGCTAATTCATCCGGTTACACATACAGGTTCAAAGCACACATACGCGAACACACACTCACTCTCTCTCTCTCTCTCACACACACACACACACACACACACACACACACACACACACACACACACACACACACACACACACACACACACACACACATAACATCACATAATTTCTTTTCTTACTCGCATACATACACAAATTCCGACCCGTTCTCCCTCCACACACACACACACACACACACACACACACACACAGAAACACACACAGACACACACACACACACACACACACCCAGAAACACACACACACACACACACACACACACACACACACACACACACACACACACACACACACACACACACACACACACACACATTCACAGTGCCACACCTACACCCCTCCCGTACATGGGGGTTTTAAAATGTCAACATCCTCAGGTTAATAGTATCACAGGGGAAGGGGGAGGGGTGAGGGGAAAGGCCAGGGGGAGAGGACGATGGACGGAGGGGGAGGGGAAAGAGAGCGAGGAAGGGGGAGGTGCAGGTGGAAAATTGTAGGGAAAGAGTGGCAAGGGAGGACACCAGGAAGTCGATTTTCTGTCCATTATTTTTTCCCTTCGTATTCCTTGTTAGTAAATACTTAATAGTGTAAGAAGATAAGTAATGTTTAGGCAAGTGGAAAAGGAAAATACATCTTTAAACTCTAATTCTTCAGAGAGAGAGAGAGAGAGAGAGAGAGAGAGAGAGAGAGAGAGAGAGAGAGAGAGAGAGAGAGAGAGAGAGAGAGAGAGAGAGAGAAATTTTCCTTACAGTGGCATCTGGTAAGTGGATCTACTCATACGTTCAGGCAACTCACACTGCTTCCATCGCCACCCCCGAAAAAAAAGCCACACAAAACCACGGCTTGCTGGGGACACGCGGAGAATCTGAAGGCATTTGGTGAAGCAAGGTGTGTAGGAGGAGACCGTTGCAAGGTCCACAACATCGTTAGCAGAAGTAGAGCCTTGTAGTAGTAGTAGTAGTAGTAGTAGTAGTAGTAGTAGTAGTAGTAGAAGCAGTAGTAGAAATACTGGTTGTGGTGGTGGTGGTGATAGTAGTAGCAGTAGTAGTAGTAGTAGTAGTAGTAGTAGTAGTAATAGTAGTAATAGAAGAAGAAGAAGAAGAAGAAGAAGAAGAAGAAGAAGAAGAAGAAGAAGAAGAAGAAGAAGAAGAAGAAGAAGAAGAAGAATGTAGTAGTAGCAGTCGTAGTAGTAGTAGTAGTAGTAGTAGTAGTAGTAGTAGTAGTAGTAGTAGTAGTAGTAGAAGTAGTAGCAGCAGTAGTAGTAGCAGTAGTAGTAAACAGAAGCCACTTTCTAATCCCTTAATTTCCATACGAACATCAACCTTATCATCTCAATTACAACTCACTGTCTTAATTACGAGTATAATCTCAACATTTACAGTTCTCTTGCATCCTCGCATTATCACTCGCCATGTCTCCCACTGCAGCCTGGCCCTCCTCGCTCCCCCGCCCCAGTCCCAGTGCTACAGGGAGGCAAAAACAGGTGCCAATGTAGCGCAACCTTGGCGTATCTCTACCTGTCCTGCTCCACTCCCAACGCCTCGACGACAAGCTGTTTTCGCGGAGAGAGCAAGAAAATAATAAACTGTAAAGAATTCCCTTTCGTAACCCCACAATTCACCTTAGCTGGGAAAGTTTTGGCGTCGAGGTAAAAGTAAAATATGATCGTGTAGGTATAGTTCTATAAATTGAACAGATACTAGTGGTCCTGTGTAAATCTACGTATAGCTGCCAAAAAACTGCGTTCTCTTTGAAATATAAGACTGAAATGTAGGACGAGGGAGAGAGAGAGAAAAAAATATAGATGATCGATTTAAGAGCCTTTCCGTCACCACTCATACACAGACACACACACACACACACACACACACACGCGTACATACAAAAAAATAATAAAACATCTGATCAACACTATATTTGTCCTTTTCATGTCTGTCTGATGCCTAAGTCGTCCGGGAGAAAACCACAGCAAGGTTGATACAGGTGATGATAAGTAGCCGTGCCAGACATCCGGGGAGAGAGAGAGAGAGAGAGAGAGAGAGAGAGAGAGAGAGAGAGAGAGAGAGAGAGAGAGAGAGAGAGAGAGAGAGAGAGAGAGAGAGAGAGAGAGAGAGAGAGAGAGAGAGAGAGAGAGAGAGAGAGAGAGAGAGAGAGGGGGGGGGAAAGGCGCGAGGAGAGGGGGAGCGGAGGCGAAGATAGGGAGAGAGGAGGCGAGGAGAGGCGGAGAGGCTGGACAGTAATGGTGGGTTCAGCCTCTCTTGATACGCCTTGATCCTCTTTTTTGTGAGGGTGCGATCTCTCTTTCTCTCTCTCTCTCTCTCTCTCTCTCTCTGTCTCTCTCTCTCTCTTTCTGTCTCTTAGTTAAGATGTACAAAACGAAACTTATATACGAAAAAATGAGTTACTTTTCCATATTTAGTTTCATGTGAGAAGTCAACAGGAAACCTTACTTCTTAATTGACATGTACTTATTTTGTGCTTAAGTGGGTCTCAGGATGATGATGATGATGATGATGATGATGAGGAGGAGTAGGAGGCGGTGGATTGCTACATAATGAGGAAAGTGAGAAGGAAGAGGAGGAAGTATTTGATGTCTAAATCATTGTAAAAAGTTTTAGCCTTGAGTCTACAAGAGTTAATGTTCGAAGGCCTATTAATTTTTTTGTGGCTCTTTATACACAAACAGCTGATAAAAACTAATGACGCTCTCGTGTTCTACTTACATTTGAATTAATTACTTTTTGTGTTTTTTATATCTTTTTTTTTTTGTAGTGTGTGACTTTTCTCTTTTTCTTCTTATCTATAAACGTATCATTTGTTATTTTGTCATCTATTTGTTATCTGTCAGTTTATTTATCTGTTTGTTGATTTCTCTGTTTATTATAGTATTTTTTTTCTGTATCTTTCTCAATTTCTTTTCTTTCTTCTTTCTTTTGCATCAGACTTCAGTGATTTATAGTTCCTTTCTTTTTTCAGTGACTTATTTTCAGTGATGACGATTCTGACATTTGTGTTTTTTTTTTTTTTGTGTGTGTAACTTCATTTATCATGTTACGTTGCAATCTAGTTTTCTTTTTTTTTCTATACTTACGAGTATTTTCTATCTTTACATTTATTTATTTTCCTGTGACATTTGCGAAGTGTCTGTTACGTTTTGTTATTATATGTACTCACTCTGTTTATCTATTCTATCTATGCATTTATTCACTCACTGAAATAACTTAATACTGCTCCTCTTTATTTAGTTTATTAACTTCATTTATTTATTTATTCTTTTTATCATCTATCTTTTCTTTATGGATTTATCTTCCATGCGTGTGTGACTTACTTACCATCATTTGTGCGTTCGATGACTTTTACTTTCAGTGCTTATTGAGGCACGAGACACAGAATGGGCGTGAGGGCGTGGCTGGGCGTGCACCAAGGGCGTGGGTTCTGCAGGAGGCGATTTTTTTGCTTTCTTTTGTTTTCATTCGGTTTGCACATGTTAGTTATTGCTTCTTATTTCAAAACAGGAAGTTACATATATCTATTTGTCCTTCTGTCTGCCTGTCTATCTGTCCGTCCGTCTGTCTGTCTGTCTCCACTTTCCTCTTCCCGTCACTCCTTTCCCTCTCTATCTTTTTTTTCGCTTACTTTCCCATCTGACTTCACTTACTTTAGAATATCAATAAATATCAAGAAATAAATACGTAAGGATAAAGAGGTCTATTGTTTTATGTTTTTCTTTCTGTTCTTTTATGTTTATTTGTTATTAGGATTGCTCTTCCCTATCTCTCTACCTAATTACTTCCTACCTTTTTCTTTTTTTCTTTCGTAACTCTTTTTTCTTTCTTTGGACTCAACTTCCTTTTTAGAATTCAATTTCTTTCTCTCCTCTCCCTTCCTCCCTGTATATTCCATTCACTTTCCACTCATACTGCTTGCTACCAGTTATCTATATACAAGACGGGGGGAGAGAGAGAGAGAGAGAGAGAGAGAGAGAGAGAGAGAGAGAGAGAGAGAGAGAGAGAGAGAGAGAGAGAGAGAGAGAGAGAGAGAGAGAGAGAGAGAGAGAGAGAGAGAGAGAGAGAGAGAGAGAGAGACTGATCATTGCCCTCGTACAACCAGTTCGACCTCTCTTTTCAGCACGTCAAAACCAGACAGGTGATTGCCTCAGGTGGACACAGCGGCCGGAGACAGATTTACGGCCTAATACACGTGTCGCTGAGAAGAAGAAGAAAAAAAAAAAATCATATGAATTTATTAGTTATATTGCAGCGGCTCTGAACTGGATCGAGTGTTGCGTAAGCCTGAATGGACTAGTTTACCATTCCTTGTTCATACTCGTACAGAAGGGGTCCTTTTTATCACTAGTACTCGGGGGGGGGAAGGATTAGAATGTTTGTTTTTGTGTTGGTTAGTCTTAGTATTCCGTTGTTTGTGTAGATGAACCGTTTTTATCACTGGTGCTTTGCGGGTTAGAGTGATGATGTTTTTTTGTTTTGTTCGTGTTAGCATTCCCTTGTTTATGCAGAGGAATAATTTGATGAATATTCTGAGACGTACAGTGGTGGGCAGAAGTGTAGTAAATTACTACACTCACTTTCATTGTGCTCCTGTATTCTCTCTCACTCTCAATCTGTTCTGCTTATAATCTCCCTATAAAACTTGGGAATTGATAGACTCGTAGCAGAGCAAAGGGGTTAAGACTGAGAGCAAATCGGTGAACACAGTGGAAGGGAGTGTGGCGTGTTGCTTGACTTGTGCCGTGATTGTACCTTTGTTCTCGTGGGTTGCATCGATCACCCAGCCACCTGTAAAAAACGGGATATTGTTGACTTCACTGAATCAGAAGAATTATTTGTTTAAAGGGGAGGAGAAGGAGCGAGAGCGTGAAGGCCGTCTGTTCTGAGTCATGTTTAAGCAATGAAGGGAAAAGAAACGTAAGAATTTCAATTTTTTTTTGTATATTTTCCTGCGTTTCTCCCTCTAACTACTTTATTTTTAAATATTTATAAGCAAGCATTTCATTTTCTTTACACACGCAAAGCTTCACGTGTGTTGGAAGGAGGACAAGGGAGGGACAATGGAATCTGAAGCCAAATTCTTGAAAGTGAGAAAATGATGTAGTAACGATTTTCAGTAATTAATACTAATAAAATAGAAATTTAAACAAGTTTTTCCACACAGTATCAGCCTGAAAGTCTTGATTACGTCCAGCAGTAACAATAATAATAATAATAATAATAATAATAATAATAATAATAATAATAATAATAATAATAATTATTATTATTATTATTATTATTATGATTATTATTATTATTATTATTATTATTATAATTATTATAATAATAATAACAAAAACACAAAGGATGCATTTTATGTTGTCATTATGACTTTCTTATTTGCCAGTCTTGTCGATCACTACTACTACTACTATTGCTGCTACTACTACTACTACTACTACTACTACTACTACTACTACTAGTACTACTACGCGACACACAGACACACACCCACCCACCCATCCACCCACACGCCATACACGAGACATGAAACACTACCACCACATGAAACAAAGCACCCCATCACGCATCGCTGACAGGTGAAATCCCACAGCCACACCTACAAGTAAGCACCTCTGCTACTTCCTACATTCCTCCTCCTCCTCCTCCTTTTCTCTGCCCGGTATTTTTTTCCCCTCACATTCCATTCACCCCCGCACGCAACCCAACCTACTTACCCACTTTCCAGCCTATCCAGACCTGCACTTCCGTCCCTCTCAGCACACGGGTATTTACTAATCATTGACGACCTTCCCTGACCTCGTATCGCTTCACCCTCCATCCCTCCTGCAGTGAAACCCAGCAGCCCAGTATTCGGCCTTCCAGAGGTCATCCAATGCGATTTCTTTTAGTAGCCAGACTTCCTCAGGTCAGCCACCGACCCTGTGCTAAAAGTTCAAAGGATGGCTCGAGTTTTGATCCTCCTGCCCCGCCCTAGTACTATAAAAATGACCATCACTCATCCCCTTGTTCTCCCTTTATCTCCTGCCTTGGTCTCTTGCTATACTCGTTCAGATTGTGATTATCGTGACTAGTGGTATTAAGTTCGGTTTTGTTTCGATACTACGGCTCTGTTTTCTTGTGCGTATTGTTGTGAGTGGTGTCTAACTATGGGTAAATTTGCGTGGCTCCTTCTTTCTGCCTACATGTATCCAGTCTTTCCTCCAGTTCATGCACACGCCTTGCCTCTATTACCTCTTCGTCTAGTATAAAGAGAGGGAGGAGATTAAAGTCACTTTCAAGCACTCTTTAATGCACGTGCAGAAATCAGCAAACATTTGAGCCATAAACTGACCTACCTATATCAAAAGCAAGAATTCACATGTGTACAGAACGTTACCAGAAAAACCTTAACTTTCCCAGAAGCACAGCAAACACACACACACACACACACACACACACACACACACACAAGGTCTGAAACACGCCGGGGCACCTTTTTGGCTGGGAGAACTTTCACCACCAGCGCGCCCCTGCCTGCCTCTCTACGCTCCTCCCTCCCTCCACCCCAACACTCTCCCCTCAACACGTAGCCGGGCGCCTGTGAAAGTTTGGGTGGTCAACATGGTGGTGAATAACTCTTTCTTCTATTCTTGTGGTTGTAACAGTGAAGAAATTAGAAAACTGTCAACCTGACTTCCGTTTTTTTTTGTGTATTTTTTGTCTATCTTCCAGGACTTAATGTGTTTTCCTTTCCTCTAGGGTATATTTTTTAAGGGTAAACTTTGGCTTCCTCAGGGTATTGTCTCGTGTGAAATCTGTAAAGGGTTTTCTGCAAATATGTAAACTTGAAATGTCACGGTCATTTTTCAACTCCTGCGTTCTCTGAATATGTAACTATATTCATCTTTTTTTCCCCTTTTTTCTTTTGCTTTTCTTTTTTTTTTTTTCGTTCTCTTTTTTTTTTTATACATCTGTTTTTACGTTTCTAATATTTCCCCTCGAAGATACACGTATACTCGTATTTACTTTCTTCTTTTATCTATCTCATATCAGTGAAGTCAGTCGGAGCTACACTTTCTCGGGCATACCTTTCATCTCAACACCTGACAGGTATACTATTACCAACACACCATCCACCACCACCACCACCACCACCATTAGGTACATACGCACAAAACATGACTCCCTCGTGCCTACGTGCCAGGATGCAAAACAAATACAGCACTACACTACATACCACATCAACATTTATAGCAAAAAGAAAAAAAAAAGAGAGAGAAAAAAAGAAAGCAATCTAGCGACTACAGTCAGGGGCAATGAAAACGGGGAGGCCAGAAAGGGGAAGAAACTAAAGCATTGGCCATGAGCTACTGAAGGAGGAGGAGGAGGAGGAGGAGGAGGAGGAGAGGCGACCTTTCCCTCTGGGGTGAAGGCTGGACCTCCCTCACACACAGCAAACAAGAGCAGCATACAGAATCCAACACAAAGCCGGCTGACGGTCATCTTACTTTGCTTTTAGAGTGAGAGAGGGCGAGAGAGACGAGGCGGGAGGGAGAAGTAGGCATCAAGGTGGCTGTGGGGAGGAAGGGAATACATCATGGAGGTTAAGAGAGTGGATAGAGAGTTGATCGAAGAAGTGACGATAAGAGAGAAGGATTGCATCTCGAAGGCTGTGCAGATGGAGAGATAGGAGGGAGCAAGAACTCGATAAATTGTGGTATGCTGGGAACAAAGGATACTATTTTGAAGACTTAGAGATTCGACAAATGCTTGAGAGGGGAGGTACGAACGTGGTGCGGTTAGGGGAGGGAAAAGATGCATTTTGGTGGCTGGAAGAATGGACAGAAAGAGAAGAGGGAGGAAAAGAAGAAGAGTTGAAGGATCTTCGATGGTTGGAGAGTAATGGGAGAAGTTAAAATAATACATTACACGAAAAAAAAATGATATAATTAACGATAGGAATACATGAATAAGATAAAGAGTAATAACTTTTCTTAAACTAAAACGAGACCAACATATAATTCTGCAAGTGTGAAAGTACCTCTCAATAAATCTATAAAAACTACCGTACAATGGTGAAAGTTGACTTACTATATCAAGGAAGGGGAAGAAAGTAGCCAATGCACTGAGACAGACAGGTAAGAAGAGGCAAATCGGAGGTAAAAAGATAGGTTAGGGAGATAATGAGACAAGGAGAGGCAAGAAGGCAACTGCATCAATAAGACAGACAGGAGGAGAAAGGTAGCGATGAGGTAAGATGAGATGGTGAGATAAAGACAAGTAGATTGGATAATGAAGTAATAACACAGACAGGTAAAGGTAGGTGGAGGATAAACACAGGCAAAGGAAACAATAAAATGCCAATAAAAAAAGGCAATGAAAGGGGAAAGGAGGGATACAGATAGATAAGAAATAGAAAGGTAAGGAGATATAAAGAAGAGGTACAGGTAAATATAGGCATATAAGATAGAGATACAAGACAGGTAAAATAGATATTGACGCATTTATACAAGTAAGGAGATGCAGGTAAAGAGTGATAAAGCAGAAGGTAAAGAGATGAAGAAGAGGATGAAATACGAACCTATGACACGAAGAGAAATAAAGTAAATTAGTGATACAGAGATAGACAAGTAAGGAGATGCAAGAAAGATGTACAGGTAAAAATTGATAAAGTAGAAGGTAAAGAGATGAACAAGAGGATAAATAGGAACCCACAACATCACGAAAAAGACAAAATAACTAGTAACACAGAGATATACAATAAGGAAATATAAGGATAAGCTACAGGTAAATATAGGTAAAAGAGAAGGTAAAAGAGAAGAACAAGAACACAAATCGCAACTCACTATAAGACGGAAGTGATGGTACGTACTCAGCATAATATATAAACAGTCATGCTCAGTTTCATGTTCAAAAGGAAAAGCCACGTGAACGAAACAGCCTTGAGCCGCCAGAGTAAGTCTGATAGACGAGTAAAGGCAGACCATAACTTGGAGAGTAACGTGAGGCGAGATTGCGTGACCGGAAGTTGTACTGTTGGAGCTGAAAAGACTTGACAAGACACCCACTAGACCGTGTTACTCGTCTCTCTCTCAGCCCTCCAGCTCTCCACCTTCCATGCTCCAGTACATCACTCCTTTTTTCCCACTAATTATCCCATTCACCTACTCAATTTCCCAAATCATTCACCTGTTCACCCACTTATCCACTCCATTAATCATCCATCTATCCAACCACACATATACCCAAACATTCACTCAATCATTCATCCATTCACTCATCCAAACACACATCCAACCATCCACCCAAATAATCCACTCACTCAACCGTACTACAACATCCACACATCCACAAGCTCAGACCTGCTTATCTACCCACAAATCCAAAAAATCCACCCATCCATCCATCGTTCCAAATACCCCACTCACCATCTCACATCCACCCGTCCACAGACACACACACACACACACACACACACCCTCCCAGCACTGACATTTACACCTTCACGATAACCCTGCCAAGCTATGTGTGCCCGCAGACGCTGATTCCTCAAGGACACACCCCACAAGACACACAGCCACCTCACCTCACCCTCTCCTCCCTTGATGCTCACTCGCTATCAGCATGCACGCCGCTCGCCGTTTTGGGTGGCCCGGCATGTGAGACGGTCGCCGATGAGGAGATGAGGGGACGACCCGCGGATTCTTTGGGTGCTTATAGAGGGAGAAGCGTTGTTATCGGCACGTTCACAAGGCATATATAGGCAGGGTCGTGTGAGAAAGGCAGCGAATCAGATATTTAACTCTGGAGGGTTATGAAGCGTGATCTCCTTGGCTCACAATGGTTGACTGACTTATTTAGTGCGCAGGTAGTATAAATGGGTCATATAACGCTGCGACCCAGAACGAGGGAGATGGAGAATATTACTAATTTGTGTCCTTGCAGAGGGAATACAAGCATGTCCTGCCATCTCAACGTGCTTCTTTGCAGATTTCCGTGATAAGATTTGTGAAGTAGCGGCAACATTCAGTCTCCTTGTGCTCTAGTTTCTTGGCGGGAGAAGCAGCATCATCTCATAACCCTAACCGGCGCCATATGCCACTGTTGCTGCGGCGACGTAACTCAATCTTCTTTGCACAGTCGTGTCTGAAGTCGTGTAACTATCTGTATGCTCTTCCGTTGAGTTTAGCGTTTTCCCTCAATCCGAAGCCCTCCGAGAAAATGACAATCTCCACAGCAGACAGATTCTTATTAGATGAAAGGACTTACGACAGAAGAAAGATATTATATGCTATGGGAGAGAGTACGGTATGTTACGCGGCAAGTACATACGCACCTTTTCTGCTTCCCTATCACCTGTACCCTAAGTAAGGTGTCATGACCTACTACTAAGCACCCCAAGCCTTGACTTCCTTCTCCACGGACTTAAGACTGAAGGAAAACACTATATACACTGAAGGAAAAAAGTACGGTATATTACTAAGCCATTGGCAAGTGCATACGCACCTTTTCTGCTTTCCTGTCACCTGTACCCTACGTGAGAGGACATAACTCACTGCTAAACATCCCTAACCTTGACTTCCTTCTCCACGAACGCTTATACCGTACACCTCTGGCCATCCAAAATAAACAAGGATGTAATTGTTGATTCCGCTACACTTCATAGCCGCACCCTGAATGTGAAGTGTAGCGTGGTTGTAGCGAAGCGTGTAATGGTGTTTCAAATTCCGCCACTTCTCTCCATTACCGGCAGCCTAATAAGGTTTTACAGCCACGCCTCTTTATGTACAAGGTCCATTTGAGGGATGAAGGTTGACGGTTGGGGCCTGAGCCGAAAATTGAGCTGTGGTAACACTAGCTGACGAGATGTTGAGGAAGAGGGACAAGCAGGTGGGAGAGATGGAGTATGGGAAGTGGATATGGATGAAGAAAGAAAGGAAGGAAGGAATGGGGGAGCAGGAGGAGGAGGAGGAATGAGAGGAGGAAGAGGAGGAAAAAGGGTGGGAAGAAAGTAGAAGAAAAATTCCACCAGAGTAAATGATACTATGATTTTTTTTTGGATTTTAATCTGAAAACAATGATGATGATGATGATGATGATAATGATGATTACGATGATGATGATGATGATGATGATAATGGTGACGATGATGATGAAAATAACAATAATAATAGTAATAATAATGATAATAATAATAATAATAATAATAATAATAATAATAATAATAATAATAATAATAATAATAATAATAAGAAGAAGAAGAAGAAGAAGAAGAAGAAGAAGAAGAAGAAGAAGAAGAAGAAGAAGAAGAAGAAGAAGAGGAAGAAGAACAAGAACAAGAACATGAAGAACAAGAACAAGAAGGACAAGAACAAGAGCAAGAGCAAGAAGAACAAGAAAAGCAGGAAGAACAAGAACAAAAAGAAGACGAGGAAAAACAAAAATTACAAGAGAGAAAGAGAAAGGTCAGAAAAAAAAAATCAAGAAAAATGTATAATATAGAAACCCCTTTTTTTTTTCTTTTCCTTTCTTTTCTTGTGATTCCTAAGAAGGCAAAGGATTAAATGGCCAGCAAGAGTAACTCGTGAGGAAGTGCTGTGAGGTGCAGGAGTGGAGGGAGAAGTGATAAGAAGTCAAAAGAGGAGGCAGTTACAGTTTTTGGGAGACATCCTGAAAGCTGGAGGAATGGAAAGGTATTGCTTGATGGGGAGGACTGATAGAAGAAGAGGAAGAGGAAGGCAAAGATACATGGAGACCTTGCTGGAAAGTGTTAACATAGGATGGAACACCGTGGATCTGGTCAGGATGGCGGATGACAGAGATGACTAGCGCTCCAGGATCACTAACGTCACATGACCAGCACTTCGGTAAGATAAGGTAAAGAAACCTTCAAGCTCAGATCGTCAGAAGGTTCACATACTTTCCACTAATATGAAGTAATTTTGGCCAAACGCTAAGTATAACAGCACACGACCTCCAAGTCTTCCAGGATACGGAAACCATGAAACTAATTCTGAAAAAAAAAATTACTTCCGTTAACCTATTTTTGCCATCGTCTCATCTTACTTCTTCCGTCAACACTAATTAATTACACCTTCCTCTCACCACGACCTTGAACCCACGAAGAAAACCATTAAGAGGTCATGACAACGCGCGATGAAGACCACTAATGCGCACCACTCATCTGAGCACTTCCTCGTCCTGGTCCTCGTCCTCCGATGATCGATAGCAGGACTGAAGGCTCCGCAACAGCAGCCACAGCCGATAATCAGATATTGACGCTGAGAAGAGCACAGGTATTTGTCTCTGCTCTGATGACGAATGGTGCTTAGTCCGGCAGTGCAAAAAGAGAGCAGAGTATTAATCATCAGACTACTACGGCTCGTCAAGCTTGGTATAAATGGTACAGTGCAAGGGTAGAGTATAATTACTAAAGACACCACTGACAGTAAAAGGGATGGTCAATTAGCTCGTAACTTTAAATGCATGTAGTTTTGGTATTGTTTTTATTTTTCTCTGGTAAAATCATCCGGGGCTACTCAAGTGAAGTAAGAAGTTTCGTGTCATTATCAGTGTAAAAACTTAATACAGGTAGAAAGGGGAATCTGACTTCTATCCCCTCCCTCCAAAAAGAAAAATGCTTTAAATCAGAATGATGCTTCAGACGAGACTAACATAATGAGAGGAGAGAAACAGACACTAAAAATCAAACCGGGAGACGCAAACACAAGCAGAAAGGAGAAATGAA
The DNA here is from genome assembly GCF_035594125.1 of Scylla paramamosain. Taxonomy (NCBI): domain Eukaryota; kingdom Metazoa; phylum Arthropoda; class Malacostraca; order Decapoda; family Portunidae; genus Scylla; species Scylla paramamosain. Next base: position 3,984,895 of record NC_087162.1, on the reverse strand, counting down.
CACTCAAAAACACACCGAATGACTTAGCCACAATGAGAAGAGATTAACAGACACTCAAAAATCACAAGGGACAAAACAAACACAAACAGAAGGAAGAAACAGACACTCAAAAAAACACACGGGGCGACTCAGACACAATCAGAAACGAGAAACCGACACTCAAAAACAAAGCAACACCCAAAAACAAACCAGGCAACACAAACACATTCAGGAGAGAGGAACCGACACTCAAAAGGACGCACAGCCACGACACACCGCGAAGGGGAAGTGATACAGAAATCCACCAAAGGGCATCAACATAAGCGGAATGGAGAGAGAGAGACAAGAAACACTCACTCACCCAGACACACACCGCTAATGGAAGTCAATGAAGCAAAACCTGCAGCGCCAACCAGTCCCTCCCTCACACTCAACCACCTCCCGTAAACCACACACTGGGAAAAGTACTTGCTTAACCTATTTGGGCGGCGCGCTTGCAGACATCCGCCATAAGGTAGCTACTCTTGTGATGACTTTTTTCTCTTGCTCGACGACTTCTTCTACTCGTACTGACCCTTCCCCCTTCCACCCCCCCTTCTCCATTCTTACCCCGTCAACCTTCTCCAGTATTTGTGAGGTAACCACGTAGGAAGGGAGTGAGGAGGAGGGGAGCGAGTGACCTATGCAGTAACTATGACGAGGAGTCGAACTTGTGAGGTAACCGGTGGGGAGGCGGGCGCGGATGGGGTAGACGGAGGAGTGGAGGAAAGACTGGGTCGAGAGGAAGGACGGAAAGAGTGAGAGGGAATGGATTGAAAGGCAGCGTAGATGACTCTGCAGGAGGGAAAGGACTGTGACGAAAAGTTGAAGGAGCTGAAAGAGGATGATGAGGAAAAGGACGAAGAGTTGAAGGAGGAGGAGGAGGAGGAGGAGGAGGAGGAGGAGGAGGAGGAGGAGGAGGAGGAGGAGGAGGAGGATTATATACGAGTAGGATAACGAAGCCGCAGCAGCAGGCTCGTAGGTCCATGTATACCTGTTTGGGAAGTAATTCTGACTTGGCAACAGCTGAAGAAATACGAAAATATAGAGGACGGTTCATCCCCTCCCATCATTCTCTCCAACTCCATGGAAGCACCTGAGAAAAGTACCATGCTGTATAGAAAGAAAGAAAAAAAAACAGATATTTTATTATTATAAGAAAGGGTGAGGCAGAAGATGAGGGAGGAGGAGGAGAAAGAAGAGAAGGAGAGTAAGAAGAAGAAGAAGAAGAAGAAAAGAAGAAGAAGAAGAAGAAGAAGAAGAAGAAGAAGAAGAAGAAGAAGAAGAAGAAGAAGAAGAAGAAGAAAAACGATATGGAGACGGAGGGGAGTGAGAACGCGAAGCAGAAAATAACAACGAAACTGAAAGAATCCACAGCTAAACATCATAAAAAAAAAGTGAAAAGAAATTTAAGGAAGAAAATAAGAGCCACACCTGGGGAACGAGAGACAGGTGGAAGACAAATTGCAGAGGCAGAGGTAAAGGGCAGAGAGAGATATTTTGGCGCCACAACAACGAGGTCATACGGCGCCGGTGAGAGAGAGAGACAAATGAAAAGGCAGTTAAATTTAGTGGAATAAATGACCCAAAACACTAAAGACTAAACCCACAGGCTGATAAAGAGGAAAGGTAAAAAATGCAGGAAAGCTTAACATGTTAGTGAAAGGAACGGAGTCTGAAGTGCCTTAGCAAACCCTCATCAGTGTGTGTGTGTGTATGTGTGTGTGTGTGTGTGTGTGTGTGTGTGTGTGTGTGTGTGTGTGTGTGTGTGTGAAGAAACATATCGTAACAAAACAGAGAGAGAGAGAGAGAGAGAGAGAGAGAGAGAGAGAGAGAGAGAGAGAGAGAGAGAGAGAGAGAGAGAGAGAGAGAGAGAGAGAGAGAGAGAGAGAGAGAGAGAGAGAGAGAGAGAGAGAGAGAGAGAGAGAGAGAGAATTTTGACCCTCACCAAGAAAACAAATTTTGACCCTCACCAAGAAAAAAAAAAAAAAAAACTCCTTTCTTCCTAACATCTTAATTCTGCAAACTCAGCAGGTAAAGGCAGGTATAGTAAGTAATGTTTACAGACCGCAACACGAGACGCAACGTACGTATAGTGAAGGGGACGCCGGAGCCTTGATTTGATAAACGCCACCACTCCTCCTCCTCCACTTCTACTCCACTCCAGCTCCCTACTCCTCCACGCACTGCAACAACCGTCTTTTTTTTTTTTTTTTAGGTTTGTTGATTGCCATTATTTTTCGGTCACCGGCAGGGAGGTCTTGTGCTTAGGTTTTTGTCCCACCCCTGAGACCTGTTCTGAAGTGCTCTCCGGTATTTGGCGAGGTGTGGAGCAGAGAGAGAGAGAGAGAGAGAGAGAGAGAGAGAGAGAGAGAGAGAGAGAGAGAGAGAGAGAGAGAGAGAGAGAGAGAGAGAGAGAGAGAGAGAGAGAGAGAGTTTAGCCATCAGCTTCAGGCACACGTCTATGCATATTACGGTGAAAGTCGTGGATCCCTATACGAGTACCTTATGTAGTGCGTACACCCAGACGCTCCTAAGTAGACAGACTCCAAGCAGGTATAGGCGAAGGGCGTCTTTACCTACACCTCATCCTGACTTAACCCAACATAATGTGAGCCAACATAACATAGCTTAATCTAACTTAACCTAACCTATATTCAATCTTGACTTAACCTAACCTAATGTTAACCTATCCTAACTTAACCTGTACCCCCCTTACTTAACCTAACCCAATGTGATATAACCTAACCTAACCTAACCTAACCTATGCCACAGCCTGACTTAACCTAACGTAATCTGATCTATCCGTGCCTCACCCCTTACCAAACCTAACATAACCTTACCTAACTTAAACTAAATCTTAGCTTATCTTATATCAATTACTTAGCCATACAGTATCATACAGTACCAGCTATTACACATTTAATGCAACCCATATTAACCTATTCTATCTGATCATAACATAACTTCATCAAATCTGGACTAACATTTCCCTGCCAAACCTAACAGCCTTTATCTTTACCTTCCAACACCTTCCCTTACAACGCTATACATGACCGTACAACACCATATATTTCACCTATCCTACCAAATCTATTCTATCCAGTCACATCCTAACCTAACCTAACCAAACTTAACATTTCCCTGCCTAACCAAACAGTTTGATTTTACCTTACATTACTCTTATCATACCATAACCTTACTTAACCTAACCTAACTTAACCTAACCTAACTTAACCTAATTTAACCATACCTCAACCTTACGTAAACTAACTTAACATAACCTAACTTAAACCTTACGCTCTTTGGTAGCACAAAAAGGCCAGACAAAGTATTCCTTTCACTGAACGAGAGGTGGCTGGGTGCAGGGCCGGGAGAGGAGCAGGGGCGCAGGGGTGTGAGGGGCGCCCAGCTGCATGGCGGAGACCAAAAAGAGGTAATGATAAAGAAATGAAAGGCAGCTGGCCGTGATAAGGACCCTATATTACACCTACTGACTTTCACTGGCAGAGAGAGAGAGAGAGAGAGAGAGAGAGAGAGAGAGAGAGAGAGAGAGAGAGAGAGAGAGAGAGAGAGAGAGAGAGAGAGAGAGAGAGAGAAAGTGAAATACGATACACGCAACCAAAGCCTCATTCTGATCACCATTAGGGGTCATCTCCTTCGCCTTCCCTTCTCCTCCCCGACAGAGAACAGCGGAGGAGGAGGAGGAGGTGGAGGAGGAGGAGGAGGAGGAGGAGGAGGAAGATAGGGGATGGGTGACAGTAAAAGTGATGACAGCCTCTCTATTTACACCATATGGGTCTTCACTTTTCCTTCTGTTCATCTGTCTGTTTACGTGCCTGTTATTATTTTTCTTTCCCTTGACATCCATTCACTCATCCATCTATCTCTTTGTCTGTCTGTTGTATTCTAATTAATCTCTCCATCATTCTTTTGTTTTACGTCTGCCTTTAGAATAACTATTTATATATTTTCCTTTCACCTGCAGTCAATCTTTAACTTTCTGCCTGTCTATTTGTCTATCCGTCTATCAATCTATCTATCTGTAGACGTGGTAGCAGAAGTTCCCATTCATTCCTGTCCTTACATTCCGTTTTTGCATGCTATGTATAATCCTTCCAATCTCTCTCTCTCTCTCTCTCTCTCTCTCTCTCTCTCTCTCTCTCTCTCTCTCTCTCTCTCTCTCTCTCTCTCTCTCTCTCTCTCTCTCTCTCCCTCTTACTTACGTACCACAACACTCTGTCCTTCCATTGAGTTTGTGGCCGTTCTCTTGTACTCATTACGCCTAACATAAAAATACGTACTTTCTTGATTATCTCATTTTCTGCTACGTTCTCTTTTGTTCGTAACTCTCTCTCTCTCTCTCTCTCTCTCTCTCTCTCTCTCTCTCTCTCTCTCTCTCTCTCTCTCTCTCTCTCTCTCTCAATGAAATGCACGCACAACCACATACAAAAAGGAGCAGGAAAAACCTTTATTCGCATTCATTCACTCCGCGTTACCCTGACCATTCTGACTACTACGTACTAAGAGGCAACCTTTTCTTGTGGTCCACTTAATTTATCTACCGTCGGGCTCTGAATGAAGGGAAAAAATACTGTTACCTGTGTTAATTTGGTACTTCCCCCTCTCCTACTACATTACCTGTCCTTGATGAGGTATGGCTGGTATTATTTTTTATGTTATCTGTTCTTATCTGTTTGTGGCTCTCGGTAAATAATAATTAATAATGTGTTAGAAGTGTGTGGTGAGGGGATTGGTGTGTGTGTGTGTGTGTGTGTGTGTGTGTGTGTGTGTGTGTGTGTTTGTCCAGTGAATGGTTTTGTGAAGGTTTAATTAATAGGTTTGTTTGTGGTCTTGTGATAAATTTATAAAGTTTGTTTATTTGTTTGTTTATTGGATCTACTTTATCATTATCGTTGTTGTTGTTGTTGTTGTTGTTGTTGTTGTTGTTGTTGTTGTGGTCATCGTCGTTGTCGTCGTCGTCGTCGTCTTCGTTGTTGTTGTTGTTGTTGTTGTTGTTGTTGTTGTTGTTGTTGTTGTTGTTGTTGTTGTTGTTGTTGTTGTTGTTGTTGTTGTTATTCCTAACGGTGAGAGTGATAAAAATGCTAAATTCCTACACACACACATAAACACACACACACACACACACACACACACACACACACACACACACACACACACACACACGCAGACGCACACTCACACACGTGGATCCCATTCCTAACCTCCTTCTAAGCAAGTCTACCCCCCACGGACGTCAAGGTTTTAAGGGCGACAGATAGACTTTATGAAGAGACATAGTTAGACTTAAACTTGCTTGCATCATCTAAAAAAAAAAAAAAGTAAGAGTGAAAGTCCATGCAACCACGTTCGGTCAGAGAGAGAGAGAGAGAGAGAGAGAGAGAGAGAGAGAGAGAGAGAGAGAGAGAGAGAGAGAGAGAGAGAGAGAGAATGTTCGCCCACCCTCCTCTCTCTCTCTCTCTCTCTCTCTCTCTCTCTCTCTCTCTCTCTCTCTCTCTCTCTCTCTCTCTCGCTTTATTTCAGAACAAATGAGTACTGACAAACCCAGTGATTATCCTTTAGGCATCCAGTTTGCGTATCCTGAGAGAAATGCAATTTATTCAAGTATGAAACAAAATCCTACCTTTGTGTGTGTATGTGTGTGTGTGTGTGTGTGTGTGTGTGTGTGTGTGTGTGTGTGTGTGTGTGTGTGTGTGTGTGTGTGTGTGTCCTTGCGTTATCTTGCAACTGCTTGATTAGAAGGGGAGAGAACAAAATAAAAGGAAAAAACAAGAGCAAAATAAAAGAAAATAAATAAGTGCATAAATAAATATAAAGAAAAAAAGAGATAGCATTGCTTGTACATATTCGGAACAAACTCGTACGCTGCCACGCCACAGACTAACACGGTACCAGTTAAGTTATCAGTTTGTCACCGTTACCTGCCGCCACTCCCTGCTAGCGTTACCCTGTTGGCGCATTCCTAGGCCTTTTGAAAGGTTCCCCTTACCTATAAAAGACCTTCAAGTCAAGGATGCGTTATTTTAGGCATTGTTGTGGTGAAGGGCGAAGGGTGGCGTAGGATTGGATTCCATGTTTTATAGCACCGAATCTCACTTGACATTTGATTCTAAAGGTTCGGCATAGTGTTGGATTCCATCTTATATAGGATTGAAACCCATATGATGTTCAGTTTGACACGTGTCGTATAGTACTACACTCCTTTTTATTTAGTTTTGAATCGCACATAATCTCCGTTTCAATGATCAAAATATTTTTTTATGGTTCCTAATCTTAAAACCAACACGTCTTCCTGAAATGCTCGATACCTTTCTTCAATTTTTAGTGTGTGTAGTATTCACTCCAACACAACTTCTGATTCAGTAGTGATGGTAATTTTTATAAAGTTGGATCCTGAAAGCACATTTATTTACCTGAAACCTTTTGGCAACTTTGCAAAAATATTCAGCCATCAAAATATTAACATAAGATTAAAGTATTTCTACTCGTATCTTCAATTGGAAGGTCTATTGTAATTCATCACGTATTATCTTATCAAAAAGACCATGATTCGTATTTCTTGTCATCTGCATAAACTTCTCATCGAAACGAAATTGATAATATTATTACTACGTATTATCATTGATCTTCTTATCATAGTAACCTTTCCTTTCTTCCTTCTTTACAGGTGAGTTGCAGGAAGTGGAGTGACACGGAGAAGCGGAAGTGACCCGTAAGGGTAACTGTGCATGGAACCTTGATTAGTAAACTTTCCTGATGTAGAGGATAATTACGATGGCCAGTTTTAGAATTTCCTGTCTAGTCTTTAATGCCACAAGTAACACAATTGACGATGACGAGACGGCGACGCCCGGACGGCAAGAAGGAACACTTACGAAAAGGTCATGATGATTTATTAAAAGAGCCGCAGCGATTCCCTTCCCCTCTCAAGGTTCTGTAGCTTCACATTCACTCACACACCTGGGTAATGTCAGCGCTGATTAGAAAATGCCTGCGTACCGCCACAAAGCACACAAAAATAAATATTCTGTAACCGGTAAGTCTAAAGAAAAATCGGTAACTGATGAAATAAAAAGCAAATATTCAAATTGACCGTCGGTAGTCTAAAAGCAGAAGGAAAATCGGTCAAAAGCAAAAGAAAATCAGAAGTTGGTATCCCTGAGACAAAAAAAAAAAAAAAACAAAAACAAGAAAAGCAGAAGGAAAAAAGAAAGAAAAAAACTACAGATGAGATGGACACTTATGGCGGCAGGTTGCAGGTCACACGAGACATAAAAAAAGAAAAAAAGGCTAGTAATGGCGGCTTCTCGTTTCGCCAGATGGTAATGGTAGTGGTTAGATGTAAGGCGGCAGGCGGGGTACATTTCTGACCACGCTCACAAGACATTTGGTTACGTCAACACCCTACACGTGGTGAAATGCTTTATTTGAACACCAGGAGGCTTCAGGTTCAGGTGTAGCACGCTCTTTTATTCACCAATTCCTGTTTGCGTTAGGATTAGTTACTTCAACACTTTATATTTGGGAGACTTCAGAGATACATATATTACAGTCCAATTTCGGTAACAGCTATAATTTTGTAACTTTATAACATTGTATTTTGGGAGAGAGAATATTCGAACACAAGACTTCAACCGCACGTTCCTCAGAATGATACATTTATGGAAAAAAAAAAAAGAAAAAGAAACTGGTCACAAGGAAACTTCAGATGTGCAATACTCATTCATTAATTTGTGCATCAGTAACAATTTCGTTATACCAGAACCTTACACTTACAGAAAAAAAATATTTGGAGACTTCATGCAACGTCCCTTATTTAGGCGAGTGACGAAAGTGACAGGCAGCTTTACAAGTCTTTCAATAACGCACATTCAATTATGAGTGCTATGCTACGCTACCTGACAGGGCCCAGGTACACACCGTCCAGAATAGCGGCGGTTCAAGGACTCAAAAAAGATGCACTATCACTAGACTCCACAAGGACGTTCAGTAATGGACAAGCAAGGAAAACACAAACATATGAAAAAACATGAAAGCAAACATATGTCGCTATCTCTGGTATACGAAATATCCCGACACATCATCCACCAAACTCAGAAAAGAACCAGTATCTGAGAGCACTTACCATGGGCCCCACCTCCTCTCCATCGACACTTGAGACAGCAGAGGCGGCGCTTCTGTCAACACAGGAGCCTCCCGTTACTAGGAATATTGGGTAACACTGAAGGTCTGTGAAGGGGAAGGGAGAGTGACGAAGCTCCGGGTATAGAGGGACGAGAGCAGAAATACCAAGGCTGAAGGACTGATGGAAAGGAACCAGGCAAGACCCCAATGATATTTCCTTTCTCTCCTCCCGTTTAGTCGTCCTTCTTTATTGCGTCTAAGGGAGAGTAAGGAATCTCCGGGTATGAAGGGGAAAGGATCAGAAATACCAAACCTGAAGGACAGACGAGAAGAGACATGCAACGTACAAAGACCTCATGACATTTCTTTTACCTTGCCCCGGCCTCGTCTTCCCTCTTTATAGGTGCGTTTGCTCTCTGCGTCTCAGAAAGGATGACGAAGGTTCGGGTAAAGAGAAAAATTAAGAAATATCAAGGAGAGATAGGAGAGATGGAAAAAAAAACGTCCCCTTCCTCTTTTTATATTTCCATGTTCTCTTTGTAGTTAATGGTGTCTTTTTTTTTTTTTTTACGGTTTATTAACGTCTTCACGACATTATCACCTTCGTCATCACTTTTCATGGAAACGACGTCTCTTTCCTCTTCTGTTTTCATGTTTCTGTTTAGTTAATGATGTACGCTTTTTTTTTTTTTTTTGGTAGCTTATTAACTTCTTCCCAACATGATCATCACTATTTATCATCTATACGACAAAAGGTCTGACACACCCTTCCATTCATACACTGTCAACCACCCGTCTACTTCAGGACACCCCAGCGCTTCATATCTCCTCATCTGATTCTCTGTCTGCTCCTTTAACCACCCCTAGATCGCCACTGCTACTCTAATTAGTGCCTTCTCATCCTTCATAATCAACCTGTGTACTTAAGTGAATGTTACTGATTATATCTCACCTCGATCTTAAGTAGGGGTGATGCAATGTCGCTTGTGTGCTTTGTAGGACCCGCGCGTTAACTTGTGTGGCGGGCGCGTAGTATTACAAGAACCCAGTTGTGTAAAATTATGAGGTTAATACGCAGGTACAGACACACACACACATACACACACACACACACACACACACACACACACACACACACTGGCTCATGGTATATTCGTACACATAATTATTGCTTGCAGGTTGGGATTTGATTGTGTAAGTGTTGTGCTGTGTTTTGTGCGTCTCGATAATAATCACATACAATTTCTATCATTCTCTCCCTCTCTCTCTCTCTCTCTCTCTCTCTCTCTCTCTCTCTCTCTCTCTCTCTCTCTCTCTCTCTCTCTCTCTCTCTCTCTCATGTAAAAAAGTACCTGACGTTCTTTCTGGACAATGTATACAAGAGAATTCGAGGCAATCACGGGTACGATAGTGACAAATGAAAAGGAATAAGCGAAGGGGACGTCAGACAGGAAAAGGAGAGAGAGAGAGAGAGAGAGAGAGAGGGTGGCGGTGATGGAGAAGCAACAGCTGTAGTGAGACGGGGGAGAAAGGACAGAAGAGAAAGGAAAGAAAGGAGAAAAGAGTGAAAAATGTTTATGTTGTTTGTGGTTAGGGATGATAAAGGTTATAGAAGGCATAATCAGAGAGAGAGAGAGAGAGAGAGAGAGAGAGAGAGAGAGAAGAGAGAGAGAGAGAGAGAGAGAGAGAGACAGAAAAAGAACGAGGGGTGCAGAGTTCACCACACATCACC